>NC_133459.1:54873913-55176304 GCF_048565385.1 Saimiri boliviensis
TTTGGGGTATTACTGCAGTGGAAAAATTCCTAGAGAGGGGTCTAGAGTAAGAAAAACCATGGAAGGAACCCTGAGGAACATTGGCATTAAAGAGTGGGCAGAGAAAGACAGTCTCATGCAAACCACAGAGGGGTAGCATCCAGAGAGATCAGAGCTGCTCCGTCCAGTGGAGTGCACTCCAAACCACGGGAGGAACGTATTCCAAAAAGTGACCAGTGTTTCCAAATGCAGCTGTCATGGCCACCCTTCTTCAGTGATGGGCAAGACCTCATCCCCTCGCACTGTGGGTTCCAGCCTGTCTGCATGGCTTAGGGTTCCCTGAACAGGCCATTCACCATTCACCCTCCCTTACCTTTGCTTAGTCATTCCCTCTGCCTGCAAGGTCCACACCTACACACCCCCAAATTGTCATCATCTAGAAACACCATTTGAGCTTTTCCTCCTGTAAATCCTTCCTAACCTGCCCCCACCCAGTGGTGAGTTGACCACCCCCCTCCTCTAGACCTCCACTTTTCTATGAACTTGGCTCTTAGGCATCACCTGTAATAATACAGTTTTGTTTTCATGCCGATCTTCTCCACAAATTTGAGTTCTCTGGGGGCACAGCTTGCCTTATTTGTCTCCGCAATGCCAAGACCAGACACAGGGTCTGCCATAAAGTCAGAAGCCTATATATTTTACTGAGAGAGAAAGAAAGAATAAAAGACTTTGCACACCAAAGTCACTCAGAGAACAAATTAATAGAAGTGCACGACTCAAAATCTGATTCATCGACAGTGCTTTTCTGTTGGTTCTTGGTTAACTGAGGTTCCTTGGAAATCCCTGAGTTAATATTATACAAGATGCATTAAGTGGCTTTTGCCCTGGCCTCTGTGAGTTCCTGAATGTAGTTGCAAATGAACTAATGTGGGTGGGAGGGAGCACCTTCGGGGGTTATATAGAAACATCCGCTTGTGTTGAGGCTGCCAAACTGCTTTTCCCTTGCCCCCACTGCACCAAGGGTGTCTCATAAATGTTAAATAATCATAATGACCATGCTCAAGGGGGTGTCAGTGGTCATAAAAGCTAGTTTTTATGGACGCTTCCCTGCGTCTCCTGGTGGGTGGTTAGAAATTGAGCAGGACTGATGGCCAGAGGTCTCCATACAGGCTGCATCTGAGAGACCTATAAGTTTGGGTGGCAAGAAAGAGCTCCAATCACAGGCTAGGATACTCAACTATTGATTGATAGAGGAAGGCCACCCACACCGCGCCTTCTGGAATCCATTGGTGAGTCACGGGCCAAGGGATTATGTGTTCAATATGGGCCATTGGGCCTGATACCAAGGCATTTCCTGCTTACAGCTTAAGGGGGCTGTCCTTAATGAGGGTGATGACCTGTAGGTCCAAGAAATAACCAGATGAGAGGGAAACCCTGGTCTTACTTACACCTCATGGGATGTGGCTTCTTAGGCCTTTTCTGTTTGGTTCGATATTTTCCAGGACCTCACTTTATGTTCATTCCATCACTTATCTGTTGTGTTCCTTAATTCTGAGGCCATTAAGTAAGTACCTGGGCAGGATGCTAGAAGTAAAAAGATAAATAAGACATGGCTAACACCTTTATTGGGTCAACTTTGGAGAGATAGAAAACCAATACCTTTGTGACATGTTAAGTATATACAGACATAGAGGCAGGTACCAAAGGAAGAAAGGGTTATCATGGAGGTAACATTTGTACTGAGTTTTGAAGGATCAATAGAATTTCACCAGGAAGGTACAAAGGAAGAAGGAGGATGCCAGGTACCCAGTGGGTGGAGGAGACACTTTACACAATTAGACAGGTGGAGTGAGAGCAGTGCTAAAACAAGGGTCAAGAGCAGGGCCCATACCTTACACACCTCCAGGGGAGCACCAGTCATATGGGAGAGTATGGTGTCATGCAGGGCATAACCTGGTGGCCATGTACCCCTAGTGGCCCTAGTCAGGAGAACTGGGTTTGATTCCTGGCTCTGATATTAACTAGCTGTATGACCTTGGATAATGCTTTTCACATTTCTCACTCTCTTTAAGTGTAGAATAAAGAGGCTGGACTGGATGGTTTCCAAATATCCACTCCTCTCTAGTGTCTTCGATGAATCTGTGAGTCCAGACTGAGATAAAACGGGACTTGGAGTTAAAGCTTGTCATTTCAGCAATGAATTAGGCATTGTCTTTGGAAATGAGACCTTAATCTTCCCCAGACATGTAAACTCTGTACATTTTTTTATAAAAGTTAGTTAAACATTGACATGGAATATTAGCACTAAAAGGGAAACTAAAGATCATTTAACCCAAGTGGTTCATTTGTGAGAAGAGACTGAGGCCAGAGAGAGTATATGATTCACCCAAAGGCATACAGCAAGTTGAGTCAAGATTAGGGTCAAAGAACTTGGTTCTTTGCCTCAAGCCAAGTAGTTCCCAAGTTTGATTGACCTCAACTCTCTCCAAGACATTGTAACCTCCTTCACACAAGTTTTGGGTTTATTGAATGAAAAAAAAAAAAAAAAAAAAAAAGAGGAGGCAAAACCAGCATCCTATTAAGTGTAATCTTGCTGGAAAGCCTGCCAGCAGATCTCCCACACCTCCTGGTCATCCTGTTTCTACTTTGCTGGCTCTCGAACAGCAGAGCACGCAGTTGACCAAATCTAGGACAACAGCAAACCTCCACCTCATAGTTCTTTGAAATATGAGAAATCCAAGCTCTTGTTCTCAAAAGTAAATGAAATCCATGAATACATTTAAATCATTTTAGACATAGGTCAAAATATTCCAAGCACTATCCCCCCCAGGTATCCAAACAGGCAACCCATGTGTCCTTCTAGCACTTCCCCTTCTCTTTCCTTTGCTCTCATTCCAGTTCCAAAACATATCCCTATCTCCATCCCTACTGACCACTTCAGGGCCACACACTTTCTCACCTGAGCTATGACATTAATCATATAATTATCTCCTTCCTCTCATCCAGACCCCTTCTGCCACCATAAGGATTCTGATTCTTCCTCTGCTTAAAGGCAAATCAGGTACGCCCCACACCTATCAGATAAAACCCAAACTCTTCAGCCTGGCATGCCATGTCTCTTGTGACTTTTCCCTGCCTGCTTGTCACCACTCACCTTCCAGCCGTTCCTGCTCTGCCTTCATCCTCCACAAAAATACACTATTATGATTTATGGTTCCACAAATATATTATGTCCTCTCAAGTCTCCCTACCTTTGCTGAGGCTCCTTTCCCTACCAGAAATGCTTCCCCCATCCTCAAATCCACCTGCTTTGTATCGCTCTGCTTGGACTGCCATAACAAAATACCACAAACTGGGTGGTTTAAACAACAGAAATGTATTCTACCTTTGCAGTTCTGGAGGCTAAAAGTTCATGATCATGGTGCCAGCAAATTCAGTTCCTGGGAAGGACTCTCTTCCTGGCTTGCAGTCACCTCCTCCCTATGTTCTCACAGGGACTTCCTTTTTTGTGTGTCTTTAGTGTCTCTTCCTTTTAAGAATGCTATTAAATTAGGGTTATAATTAAGGTTAAATGTGACCTCATTTAACCTTAACTATTTCCCTAACAGCCTTATCTCCAAATGCAGTCACATTAAGTGTTAGGGTGTTAACATATGAATTGGGGGGGGGGGGAGAATAATTAAGCCTGTGACATCTCTATCATAGCTTTTATTTTTATGTATTAAGATTATTTGTTTTCAGCCTGGGGCGGTGCCTCACCTCTGTAATCCCAGCACTTTGGGAGGCTGAGGCAGATGGATCACTTGAGGTTAGCATTTGGAGACCAGCCTGGCCAACATGGTAAAACCCTGTCTCTACTAAAAATACAAAAATTAGCTGGGCACAGGGGCAGGTACCTGTAATCCCAGCTACTCAGGAGGCTGAGGCACTAGAATCGCTTGACAGGAGGTGGAAGCAGAGGCTGCAGTGAGCTGAGATTGCACCACTGCACTCCAGCCTGGGCAACAAAGCAAGACTCCATCTCAAAAAAAAAAAAAAGATTGTTTTCATATTTATCTCTTCCACTGGCTTCTGAGGGAACCTGGAATATTTTTGAATTTGTAGCTCAGTGAGGACACATCTAGATTTTGTGAGACCCACTCTCCCAGCCCCACAAAATGTGGTAGGTCCCCATTAGGAAAAATATTAAAAATTAGGTATAAAATGAATTTACAAAAAGCCCAAGCAAGTGAAGCACCTGGAGTTTAAGCCTTAGTACTTCATAATTCATCTGCCTCTGGGCTCAGTAAAGACGTATCACAATAAAAAGCCTCAACAGCCCCAATATGCACTAGAAAGACTGGATTTAAATCCAGTTTCTCATCTCCCTTTGGGCAGATAAGTTCACTATCTCCACCTTGGTATTTCTACATGTATGAAAATGAACTTATAATACCTGCAGTGTTAAGGTTGTTTTGCACTGAAGACATATTTAGGTAACCTGAAAACTTACTAAATATTTGTTTACTCACTTATTATCTGTGCTTCCCACCACAGTCTAAACCCCATGAAGAAAGAGACTTTGCCTTGGTCATTGCTGAATGCCTGCTGTCCAGAATAATAGCTAGAAATAGTTGGGTGTTCAATGAATGTTTATTGATTGAAAGAATATAGTACTTCCTAATATCTGAAAGAATGGTGCCTGGTATCGATAAAAACCACTCCGTAGACTCTGGAAAGCAAAGTAATTCAAAATTTCATATGATCCTAAATGTTTTTAAACCAAGAATTAAAAAAAAAAAAAGTTAATAAAAAAGAAAGAAAGAGAAAAACAGACCAAGGAACAATACACACGTACACACACAAGGAACACTGAAAACCCTTCAGGCAGTAGGCTGAGCAAAAGATAGGAAAGCCCCAGAAATTTGACATCGCTTCACTGGTGACCAAGACAGCATATTTATTCATTGTTTAGCAGCTCCCTTCTTATTCTCCAGGGAGTGGAAAGTGCTGCTGGGTTCTGGACGAAAGCCTCTCCCGTCAGCTGTTTAAGAGCATGGCTGTCATCAGACAACCTCAAATCATGTCAGGCCCCAGCCTCTGCCAGCACCGAGCTGAGAAGCCAATCCTCCAACTTAGCTCTGAACTCTTCACCCCAATCAATTAAGAGAGATCCCATCAAAAACCCCAAATAAGTTTGCTTGGCCTGACCTTGACGATTCTAGTTAAAGAGACATCGCTCCTCCTGGAAGAATCTATCATTTTTAAATGGCTCACACGATGGCTGAAGAATTCAGGGAGAGTTAGACTGAATCCCCAGCACTTGAGAGCTGAGAGGGACCTTGGCACTTAGGGTCCATTTTTCACTACTGAAGAGGAAACCGAGGCTCAGAGACAGCGACTACCTTTCTTGAGGTCATATAACTTTGTGATTATTGTTGTTTATTCTTACACCAGTCAGAATGGCTATGATTAAAAAGTCGAAAAACAACAGATGTTGATGTGGACGTGGAAAAAAGGGAATGCCCATACACGTGGAAAAAAGGGAATGCAACATCTAGGAAAAACAGTATGGAGATTTCTCAAAGAACTAAAAATAAAACTACCATTTGACCCAGCAATCCTACTACTAGGTATTTACCCAAAGGGGAAAAAATAGTTGTATTTAAAAAGACACCGTACATGTATGTTTATTGCAGCACTATTCACAAAAGTAAAGTCATAGAATCAACCTAAGTGTCTGTCAGCAACTGAGTTGATAAAAAAAAAAAAAAAAAAAATGGCCAGGCACGATGGCTCACATCGGTAATCCCAGCACTTTGAGAGGTTGATGTGGGTGGATCGCTTGAGGCCAGGAGTTCAAGACCAGCCTGGCCAATGTGGCGAAATCCTGTCTCTAATAAAAATGCAAAAATTAACCAGGCTTGGTAGCGCACACCTGTAATCCTAGCTACTCGGGAGGCTAAGGCAGGAGAATCACTTGAACTTGGAAGGTGGAGGTTGCAGTGAGCTGAGATCACGCCACTGCACTCTACCCTGGGTGACAGAGCAAGACTCTGTCTCAAAAAATATGTATACATATGCTTCTTATACACCATGGAATACTACACCACCATAAAAAAGAATGAAATCATGTCTTGCAGCAACAGGGTTGGAGCTAGAGGCAATTATCCTAAGAGAAATAACTCAGAAACAGAACACCAAATACTGCATGTTCTCACTTACAAGTGAGAGCTAAGCAATCGGTACACATGAACATATAGAGAAGAATAACAGACACCAAGGGCTCCAAAACGGGGACGCGTCAGAGGAAGTGAGGGTTGAAAAATTACCCGCTGGGCACTGTTCACTCTTTGGGTGATACTACACAATATATCCATATAACAAACCTGCACATGTACCCCTGAATCTATAAAAATAAAACTGAAAAAATGTTGTTTAAAAAGGAATATTTAGCTTTCTATTCAGTTTATATAATCCTCACACTTGATTTTGCCAGTGACTAACTCATGATTCAAAAAGAGCTTGCCTCCGCTTCCAGAACTTGTTCGTTTCTCATTCTGTTTCGTATGCTTTGCGTGAACTCAGACAAGTGACTTCACTTCCAGAGACTCAATTTCATCCTTCAAAAGATGCAATATTATCTCACATGTGTGTTATCAAGAGGAAATGAAATAGCATTTGATTAAGTACGGTTACTTTTAGTACTTAATAATAGTTAGTGTCTCACATTTTCCTTTCTTCCTTCCTCCTTCTTTCTATTCCTTTCTTTTCCCTTGCTTCCACGCATTCTTTCTTTCTCTGTCCTTAACAGGTACTGTAATGAACATAAAGAAGTTTAACAGAAGATCCTTGCTCAAAGGCAGTTAATCTCCAGGTTCCTCCAGGCTTCAGGTTCCTCATCTATGAAATGTGAAGGTGGGAATGGATAACTTCTCCAGATACATCCTCCCCTGACCAATTTCTCTGCAGTATCATGTGCATATATGCGGTCAGCACACATTACTGAGCACCTCTTCTCACTCAGATCCTGAGCTAAGCTACACGGACAGACAGATGTACATTCCCTGTCCTCCACAAGCTCGCAGAAAAACTGTAGCTGAAGACAAGCTGGGAAAACCCACAGTATGCATGCTGTTTATATAAATATGCTAAAGAGTTCAGAAGTCAAGTAGAGAAAAGGGGAAATTAGCCACGTCAGAGTCTAGTGATGAGACAGTCGGAGGGGGAAACCCACAAACTACTGGAGCTCTTGTCTGATTAAAAAATAAGCAAAAGTACTAAAAGAAAGTAGCAGGTCACCAGTCGGGGCAAACTATTTATGGGCACCAAATATTACGAAGAAACTCTAAGGCATAACACCTGCTAAATGTATTAAGTCTTCTAGGTCCTGTGGTAGAAAAAACAAAACAAAACCACACGACACTGAAAGGAAGAGATGGAAGAAAAGGGGGAGGAAGAAAGGAAGGAAAGTAACTTTGGTTTACACTTCTGTGTACTCAGTTCCATGCCAGGCCCCTTCGCAGATATTCCACGAATGAAAGAAAAGGAGGAGAGAGGAAAGAGGAGGAGAGGTGTGGGCGGAGGTAGGGAGGATGGAGAGGATGGAAATAGGAGGGCCAGGAGGGTTGAAGGGAAGGAAGCAGGGAAAGGAAGAGAAGGTAGAAAAACAAACGGAAAGAAGAAACCTACAAGGTGGATATTACCTTCCTTTTAAATGTGAGAAAACTGAAGCCAACAGAAGAAATGCCTTGCACAGGCCACACAGATAAGAGGCAGAACCAGAATTCAAAGCCAGCTACGTCTGATTCCAAAGCTTGTGCTCCTTTCAGAATATCCTAATCGCCAGGGCAGAGTCCAGTTTATTCCCTAAATGATGGCATAATTGTAAAGTATAGTCCAAAAAGCAGTAGCCAGGACCTCACGAGAATGGGAATAAAAGAACAGAGATAAGTGCCCTTCCAGATGCCCAAAGAATTCCACCCCTCCTGTGATTATCCACACAAGATTCACCTCTCTCTTTGCTATTTATTTATTTATTGATTTATTTATTTATTTTGAAACAGAGTTTTGCTCTTGTTACCCAGGCTGGAGTGCAATGGTGCGATCTTGGCTCACTGCAACCTCCACCTCCTGGGTTCAAGCGATTCTTCTGCCTCAGCCCCCCGAGTAGCTGAGATTACAGGCATGCACCACCGTGCCCAGCTAATTTTTATGTTTTTAGTAGGGACAGAGTTTTTCTATGTTGGTCAGGCTGGTCTCAAACTCCTGACCTCAGGTGATCCGCCCCCGCCTTGGCTTCCCAAAGTGCTGGGATTACAGGCGTAAGCCACCACACCCAGACTCTCTTTGCTATTTATTGACTGAGTTAACCCTAGGCAAGTCACCGTACCTCTCTGGAGCCCCAGTTTTCTGCAGAATGGGTCTGTAATATATTCACCACTTGGTGAAGGAGACTGCATTAGCTAACCTCTTGAGATTCCTTTCAGCTTTAAGCCCTTGATTCTTTTTTTTTTTTTTTTTTTTTTTTTTGAAATGGCGTTTCACTCTTGTTACCCAGGCTGGAGTGCAATGGCGCGATCTCGGCTCACTGTAACCTCCGCCTCCTGGGTTCAGGCAATTCTCCTGCCTCAGCCTTCTGAGTAGCTGGGATTACAGGCACGTGCCACCATGCCCAGCTAATTTTTTGTATTTTTAGTAGAGACGGGGTTTCACCATGTTGACCAGGATGGTCTCGATCTCTCGACCTCGTGATCCACCCGCCTCTGCCTCCCAAAGTGCTGGGATTACAGGCTTGAGCCACCACGCCCGGCTAAGCCCTTGATTCTATTCACATGACAGAATTTCATACCTGGAAAAGACTAGGAATAAGTGTTTCTCAAGCTTGAGAAGTAGATAGACCTTGGGGGAGAGATTTCGATTTGCCCCCTTTATCTGTTCTCTTCTTTTACATACTGATAGAGTTTTTAGTTGGTTGCAAGACTTTTCAGCTAAAGAAATCTCTTGCAGCTAGGTGTGGCCATATGACCAAATTATAGGATGTGAAAAGAAGTGATTTGTGCAACTTCTGTCCCTGAAAGGAAACAGTAGGCTCTCTCTCGTTCCTCCGTCCTGCTGGATGGCATGCAGACTTGATGGCAGGCGCTGGGGCTGCAGTTCTGGGTCACAAGATGGAAGTCAAGTGTTGGGCACGACTCAGCAACATGAGGGAAGGAGCAGGGGTCTTGATGATTGTGGAGTCATCGTTCTGGCCCTGGACCACCTACCTCGACTTTATATTCGAGAGACAAATAAATTCCTATCTTATTTATGCCATTGTCTCCTAACAAATTCATTCCTTTTAAAGAAAAAAAAAATTTCCCCGACTCCACAATTTGGGAAACCCACCACATGGAAAGTTAAATGCTAATACTCCAGATGTTTTCATGGTGCTGCCGGAGCCATAAATACAAACTCAAATAGGACTGCCGAAACCTCATGTCTATACATGGAAATCAAGGGGGAGAGTCCTCTAAATAATTCAGATTGTTTTATATTGAATGAGAAGGGGTTTGAATAATCATTTCAATGTAAACACAACATTGTAAAAATTACTGCAGAACGTTTAAATTCCCCTCACTCCTACCCTGAGCCTGGAGGCCCAAGGAACTGGGTTAGAGGGAAAAAAAAAAAATGATCTAATCCAATTGTTTTAAAACAAATTCCTCAGTGACTCCAGGGCAATATCTGGTGGAGGCAGAAGTCCTGCGAGCAGGAGGCAGGACAAGGTGGAAGTGGAAGAAGCAGAACCCTGGGTCCCCATCCTCGCCGCAACCACAGCACCGCTGCTTTCATCTGGTTTATATACTAGGGTTTTACCGGAGCGTTCACAGGGTTCTGTTCAAGTATGTCCAACCTCCTGGTTAATAGAGGAAGGAGCTAGAGTCTAGAAAGGGGAAGTGGTTTGCGCAAAGTTTCACAGGAAGGGGAGGCCAAGACCCCTGCCTAGGAACCAGCCTTTCACCTCAATCAGAGCTACTGAGCAAGCACCTAACCTAGAAACAACCCAACAAGGTTTCTTGGAGTCCCTCAACTCACTTTTACCCCATAGAGAGGGCTTTTTTTTTCTTTTTATGAGACAGAGTCTCACTCTATCACCTAGGCTGGAGTGCCATGGTGCGGTCTCAGCTTGCTGCAACCTCCGCCTCCCGGGTTCAAGCAGTTTTCCTGCCTCAGCCTCTCAAGTAGCTGGGATTACAGGTGCCTGCCACCACATCTGGCTAACTTGTGTGTGTGTGTGTGTATTTTTAGTAGAGATGGGGTTTCACCATGTTGGCCAGGCTGGTCTCGAACTCCTGACCTTGTGATCCACCCGCTTCGGCCTCCCAAAGTGCTGGGATTACAGGTGTAAGCCACTGCGCCTGGCCTGAGAGGGCTTCCCTTTTGCTTATAATCTTTCAATGACTGTCTCATCTCCATCCGTATTTCACTCAGAAGAGAAACAGCCTTTAACCACATCAGGTACCATACCCTGAGGATGAGCTGGTAAATTCCCAAACAGGCCCAGGAAGTCAGGGACCAGCCAGCCATCTCAGCTAACCTAGACAGTTCCTGTAGCATCATGACCCAAGGTGTCTTCTTCCCAGAAGGAAGAGTCTGGTGTCAAGAACAGGCTTCCAAATTCATAGGCATTAGTGTCAGTCACTCAGATTAAAGTTAAAAGTGATTATTCATAGGAATAATCCAGATGTTCCCAGTTGTTAAAGGGTTTTTGCACACATTATCTCATTTGGGGACTCCTACAATGTTAGAAGGAATACTGGACAGAAATTAATATGCCCTTCTTATAGCTGGAGGCCCACCATGATCTCATCAGAATGTGAGACTTTCAAGGGCAGAAGATTTTATCTATTTTGTCCACTGTTATTTCCCAGTGTTTGCAACACTCAACTTGGAATGATGTTCAATACATGTTTATTTAACGAATGAGTAATGAGGCCGGGCGCGGTGGCTCAAGCCTGTAATCCCAGCACTTCAGGAGGCCGAGGCGGGCAGATCATGAGGTCAAGAGATCGAGACCATCCTGGCCAACACGGTGAAACCCCGTCTCTACTAAAAATACAAAAAAGTTAGCTGGGCGTGGTGGCGTGCGCCTATAGTACCAGCTACCTAGGAGGCTGAGACAGAAGAATTGCTTGAACCCAGGAAGCGGAGGTTGCAGTGAGACGAGATGGCGCCATTGCACTCCAGCTTGGCACCTGGCGACAGAGCAAGACTCTGTCTCAAAAAAAAAAAAAAAAAAAGAATGAGTAATGAATGGCCCCCATCAATCTTCCTAATCTCATCTGTCTTCCCTTTTCCCATACCCCACTGACTGTAATCACATTGAACCTCATGCAGGTGCCCAGGTATGAGAAGCTCTTCCCCAAGCCTGCAGTTTTTGCACGTTTTCCCCTCAGGCTGAAGTGGGCTCCTTCACCTTAGCCTCTATTGGACCTTTATGTCTCAGTCTTGACATTCTGGACTACAGATGCCTCACCAGGCAACAGCAACCAGCCTTGAGGACAACTAAGGGCAAAAAATCTCCACTTGTGCTCTGCTTGCCAACGTGGGCATCCTGCCATGGAGCGACAGTCACCCATAAAAAGGAATGCCTTTTTCAAATTTTCACAAAGGCTCCATCAGAGCTAACTGTGGTCCTGTTGACAAGTTCCTCTGGAGATCTTCATTCATACCCCAGAATACTCTGGAGTCCACTCACAATCTCTGGACTGTGTGTTTTCCTCTCAAGATGGTGAGCTCTTCCACAACAGGGGCTGTCTGGTTAGAAGTTCTCAGACATCAGTACCATGCCAGGCCCACAGGAGGGGATCAAGGAATGTTTACAGAATGACAGAGTGAATGAATGAATGAATGAATGATGAGTGAGGCCTAGAGAAGTGAACTGACTTCTCCAGAGTCAAACAGCCAGTAAGTGGCAGAGCTGGCTTGAGCCCCCTAAACCTCCCGAAATTTATCCAGAGCTTTCTTCCATAGTGGAAATCTTCCTTCCAAATATTCCTTCTGGAAGTCAAGTCCTCAGAGACACCCTAGCTAGTGGTGAAGACAAGTCAGATGAACTTAATTAATTTTGAACCCTCTCAAGAATCGTATTCACCAGGTCAGTGAGGGTTACTGGCATACAGAAACATTTAGGGAGACTCATTAGGTTATCACAACTTCAAGTTTTAAGTCTCAATTGCCTCATTGACACAATGGAGACAGTGACATCTACAACACAGGGTCCCGAGGATGAAGTGCCCGAATACCACTGCTGGCAGAGGACACCTAGATGCAGTCACGCAGCCACGTGACAGGGCTGGGCATCACCTTTGGCTTCGGAAATGTCCCCAGGGTGTGGCAAAAAGGAAGCACGAAATATAAAGTGTTAGCGGGCTGCATGTTCTGGGGAGCAGCTTGGAAACCCCCACCTCCCCATCCGCCAGGCCACAAGGAGTTAATGTCCAACCCCTTCTGACCCGGTTCCTTTCCCAACCAGGCCAGCAGAAGCCACTGGGCCGGTGCCTGCCCCGCCTCCCCGCCGCGGAGGCCTTCTGCGCCCAGCGCTCCTCCGGCTTCTTTTGCTCTGCCCAGGAAGAATTTAGAAAGCCAAACAAAACCCCTTTGCCGTGATCTCACCCCAAACAAACGCACGGCTCCCAGACAAACGCACAGCACAAAAGCAGCCCGTATTTACATTCTAAAGAATCTAAACCGTCCCGGCCTGGGATGAAAAGCAGAGAAAGAATCCAAGCGGCCGGCGGAACAATGAGCCCCTCCTGGCAGCCGCCACGCCGGCCGTCCAGACCTCGCAGGCCGAGTCGCGGCCCGAGGCGCGCCCACCTCCGGGGGCCTCTGAGCCTCCCCGGGCCCGGGGTCCAGGCCCCGCCCGAGCGCGCGGGCTTCCTAACTCCGCTTTCTCTCCTCCAGGATGAGAGGACGGCCGGGACCCGCAGCCCCCGCGGAGCCCCGGCAGGAGGGCCACAGGCCAAACCTGGGAGGAAACTCACGGAGTGGGCCCGCGGCGGCCGGGGAAGAAACCACGTGCGCTGAAGTCCTCCGAAACGCAGGGAGATGTTCCACCCACGGACCACTGGGGGGCTGCTAAAGAGGGAAGTCGGGGGTCAGAAAGGGCTCTTGGAGGGGAGGGGAAATGTATATGAAATTAAAAATATGTGCATATATTTTGATATATACATACGTATATATTTGTATATACATGTCTGTGTGTGTATACATACATATGTGTATATACATATTTTATATGTATAGTGTATATATGACCAGGTTAAGTTTAAGTTTATCTGGGAATATGTGTGTATACATGCACATAACACATGTACTATATGATAACATATATAGCATACATATAGTATGTAATATATAATTTCAGTATATACACATATGCTGAAATCTACAAAATAAAAGTCAACACTCCAACTGCAGCATTCGACGACCCATAGGGACTCAGCAATCCGTTGATTCTACCGACATTTTCACTGCCCCCCCCGCCCCCGCTCCCCCACCCATCCCTGTGACTTCGCTTCTCTGCTTCCTCAGCATAAAATCCATGTTCGGTCATTTTAATTATTTGGTCTAAACTCCCTTGCCACTCGCACCCATAGGTGTATGCACCTGCCAAACCCCAAGCTGGTTAAATTTAATTCTTGTCCACCCTCACTTGCGTCTGCCCGGCAAGGCACATAACCTTGCTGACTCTTCCTAATAAATTCTTGACACCAATCCCAAGTTGGTGGGTGGTTAGTGCCGCCTCACATCCCTACATTTTCCCAGTGGATTCTCTTCCACTCTTCTAAACAAATACTTTACATTTTCTCTTTTCTCAGCTCCCAACCCCTGCTCTCCATCATTCCTCACTGCCGCTGCCCTTGTTGCTATTTTACTGAGGAAATAGGTGCAGGCAGGCCAGAACTCCAAGCTCTCCCCAGGCACCCACCTGATTTGCAGCATGGCTTGTTTGGTGGCCATCCTGCCTACCCTCCAACCTGTGATTTCACCTGAAAGCAGTCTTGCCCTGCCATAGGCTGAACCTCCACTTGCATTTCATGCCCAAGCTCTCACAGCTCTGACAAGCCTCCCAGAATTCGTCTCTCTTGTACCATCACTTGTCCTCTGTCTGGATCATTCTCCTCCATCCTGGAAGCAAAAGCAAACCAGAAACAAGAGTCTCTTTTGGCTCCCTGTCTTCCTCCGGCTACTTACCCATTTCTCAGCTCCCATTTACCGGACAGCTCTTCAACAATTGTGTATGTTAAGGGGCTTCAAACTTGTTTGGTTCACCTACCTGCAGAAGAGAATTTTGAAAAATTGTGTACTCTGGCGGGGCACAGTGGGTCACGCCTGTAATCCCAGCATTTTGGGAGGCCACGATGGGTGAATGACAAGATCAGGAGTTCGAGACCAGTCTGGCCAACAAGATGAAACCCCGGCTTTACTAAAAATACAGAAATTCACTGGACATGGTGGCAGGCACCTATAATCCCAGCTACTCGGAAGGCCAAGGCAGGAGAATCGCTTGAACCTGGGAGGCAGAGGTTGCAGTGAGCCGAGATCACACCACTGCACTCCAGCCTGGGCAACAGAGCAAGACTCCATCTTAGAAAAAAAAAAAAAAAAAAAAGAAAGAAAGAAAGAAAAGAAAAATTGTATACTCTAACACACATTTGAAAGTTGCATCTAAAACTGTTCAATATAAATTTACGTATAAGATCCAGGTGCAGCTAAATCATCAGTCACACACTCTGAATTTTATCATTATTATTATTAAGCATAGTAAAACATAAAATTTACCATCTTAAACATTTTTAAGTGTGCAGTTGGGTAGTGTTAAGCATATTCACTTTGTTGTGCAACCCATCTCTGGGATTTTTTATCTTGCAGAATTCAAACCCTAATCCCATTAAATGACAACTTTCCATTCCCTCTTTTCCCCAGCCCTTGGCAACCACCATTCTACTTTCTGTTTCTATGAGTTTGGCTGTTCTAGACATCTCATATAAGGAAAATCGTATAGTATTTGTCTTTCTGGTGACTGGCTTGCTTTCCTAAACATATGTCTTCAAAGTTCATCCATGGAGTAACGTGTCAAAATTTATATCCTTTGTGTGGCTGAATGATACTCCATTATATGTATATGCCAAGTATGAATTTTATTTCACTCTGAAATGAGGCTTTTGTTTATTCAACAAATATTTATTGAGTACCTACTATGTTTGTGTATACACATTTCTGGATGGACAATATGAACAAGAAAGATAAAAAGCTCACAATCCAGCAAAGATTTAAAAGGAGATCCACTCTCTTATTCTATCTTTTAATTCATCACTCGAGCCTGTGGGTCAGAAAATCAAGTTTGCTCCTTAATCCCGAATCCCAGTATTCCAATTTAGAATCCCAAGACTACCTAGTTCCAGACTCCTTGAATACAAACACATCTTCGGATCCTTCCCTGCACCAATGTACTTCCTGACAAGGGCCCCCTTATAAGGGCTGCATATGTGTCTGTATCTCTCATGAGATGTAAAGCTGTTTGCAAATGAGAAATAACTGTGACTTCGTTCTGTATCATCAGTCTTTAACAAGGTGCTTTGCACCTAGAAATGCTCTATAATTGTTTTTTAATGTTTACTCCTAAAGCTGGTCTTATTCATTTGTTTAAAATTATTCAAGTAATGCAAAATTCAAATTTAAAATAATCCTCAAATTATTTCTTTCTTACTATGTGTCAGGCTCTATTCTAAGAGACAGAACTAAAAACAAAGAACAAAACAAGCTTGATCCAACTAGTACTCTTATAACGCATACTAGTTGGGGTATAATAAGTAAAAATATTAAGTAATTATAATAATAAGTAAAAATAATAAAAATAAATAAATAAAAGAATAACTAATAAGTAAAAATAACATTAAGAGAAATAGCAGAAAGAAACATGATTAAAATAGGGCTCTGGAGTCTTAGGGGTTTGGGTTCTTCCTGCTTTATACAGGGAAGATCAGGAAAGTCTTTTCTGCAGAAATGTTAGTTGAGAAGAGATATGAATGACAAGAAGGAACCAAGGAAGGGAAGAGCATGCTAGGCAGAAGATACAGAGAGTGCAGAGGCCGAGGCAGGAAAATCATATTGAAGCAGTTAAAGTTACTGTATTCTTAGTTTAGAAATGTGGCAACCAAGTCTAGAAGAGAGACAGTGATTTGCTCACCTCTCACAGAAGGGGTAGCTAGGGTGGGAAGTGAGTATAATCAGAAAGTAGTTATCATAGTTAAGGGGTTTGCTGATATTTAGCAAAGCAGTTCACTCCTTTGAGCTATGGAAAAGAAATAGTCTGTCTGAACTTGTTCCAAACTAAACCCACTCTTCTCATTTTACACTCCCCAACTGGGCCATCTGTTTCATCCACCTCTCAAGGCCTTCTCCCTGTACCATCTCTGAGTTGCTGACTTCTAAAAGCCTATCTCCACCCTAGATGTCTATTGTGAGCTGACATTTCCAGCTCCAAACTGGAATGCAAGTGTTATTCTGTTTTGTGCATTGCTGTGTGTCCAAACCCAACTCTGAATTTGCATTTGTCTGGCACGTAGTAGATGCTCAATAAATGTATTTGAATGAATGTATGAATAATGAATTTCAGACCAATTTATCTAACTCTTTACCGGACTTGTGCACCTTAAGATCCCAGAAATACCTCAAGTTCAACATACCCAAAACAGAAATGATCTCTACCACTTTCTCCTTCAAACTGCCCTTTTCCTTTTTCTCTCTGAGATTGTACAAACTCCACCAAGTCTAGGAGAAAGACAAGACAGAAACGTGGGCAACATGTTTGATTTGTTCTTTTTCCACCTGTATCCAATAGGTGGTGAAGTCTTTTCAACTCTATTCCAGAATCCATATGTCCTTCTCCATACTTTCTGGGTGTGCCTTGGCTAAAAATTTTGTCACTTCTCCCCTGAATTATTGCAATAGTCATCTAATTGTTCATTTTTTTCTGTCTCTCCTATGTAAACCATTCTTCAATCTATTCCGCAGAATACGTACCAGGGTTATCATTTTAAAATACATTTTATTAATTTGTAAAAGCTACACATTAATTCTAATATGGAAAATGCAGAAAAACTTGAAAAAAGTAGAAATCACCAATAATTCCACTATACAGAAGTAAATACAGGCTTAAAAAAATTTTTGTACTGTTTCTTCTAATAGTTTGGCTGTGCATATAGATATTTCTTTTTCTTTCTTTCTCTCTTTTAAACTCAAACTGAGTCATTGTATTGAAGCTTTGAATTTTTTTGTTGACATTTTATTAGGAATGCTTTTCTATACCTTTAAATGTTGTTGAATACATTTGAATTCTTTAAAATATTACATCAATTGACAATCTCATAATTCATTTGATCATTTCCCAATTATTTAACATTTACATTGTTTGCAATTTCATTATTACAAAATGTTTCAATTCTTGCACATAATTTTTTTCTTAATCTCTGATTATTTCTTTATGATAAATTCCTAGAAGTAAAATTATTAGATCAAATTATAGAAGGTTCTTAGTAAGTTTGCTAAGTTGCCTCAAAGTAACTTCTTAAAAATGCAAATCTAAACATGTTATTCTCTTTTCTAAATCTCTAAATATAGATTTCAGAAAATAATTCAGACTTCTTACGTAGATATCCTGTGTGATTTGTCTTCTATTTACTCCGACTTCAGCTTCTACCACTTCTGCACATGAGCCCTTTACCTCAACCACCTCAAACTGCATAACAGCTCATGAATGTGTCAGACCTTTGGTTGATGTTTTGTTCTTTGTCTGGAATAGCTGGCTTCATTTGCTTTATCTAGCCAATTTCTACTTGTTACTTCAAAATTTAGCATTAAGCATCATCAATATAAAATATATAATAAAATAGCCTCCATTTAAATGCTTACACTGAGTTAATTTCTATGCTTAAAAAAATCACTTTATTTAATCATCACCAGCATTCTGCTTACGTATTATGATGTCCCATGTACAACTGAAGAAATGGATGCTTAATTAGTAGGTGGCTTATGTAGTTAAGTGGTAAAGAGGAGATTTAAAATCAAGTTTATCTCACTTTATCAGTGCCATTTGCTTCCTCTCTGATCTTCCTGTATTTTAGATTCATCTTATCTGGGTTTTTCATAGCATCCTAGGCTTACCTTTGTCTTTCTTTTTGTCCATATGTCAATCTTGCTGGTTAGACTCCAAATTTCTTAAGGGAAGGAATTATGTCTAATTTTTAATGTCGGATCCAGTGAATTTTTATTGAATGAATGATAAATAAATAAACAAACACCGATTGTACTCTTTTAACTCTGACCTTGGTTTTCCTTAATTTCCTTTGCGGTCACTGATGATGACTTCAAGAGCTTGTCTTCTTGGAGGATCACCACTCATCTCCTCTGATGTCTTGATTCATGTTGGTCTTCCAACTAAGCAGACATATCATCGTGATCATGAAACCCCTCTGCCAATAAAGGTGGACTCCAGACAGCATCCCATGAATCAAGCAGAAAGAGAATCCCAGCCGTAAGTTTCTGTTTTCTTACACGTGCCAGAGAATAAGAGGGAAAACTCCACAAAAATAGAAAGCAGAGACTTAATGGGATAGAAGGAGACCCCTGTGTGCAGCAGGAACTGGCCTCAAAGGATTAAAGAGAAAATGAAAAGGGAAAACACGGCACATAAACGTTAATTGGATTTGAAGAGATCGGGTCTTTGGGAACCATTGTCCGCCAAGGCAGTCCATTTGTGTCAAAACTCATTCCACCCCATCCTCCCAACCTTGTGAACCCAAGAGCAGTGTGGTGTTTACTTGCATACAAAAAATTCTGTCACCCTCCCCAACCTCCCTAACAAGCCCCTTTCATAGCAAGAGTTTCTGAATGAGAGCTGTTTAGACCACATATCCCACGGTTTGGCCACCAAAGTGGTAATTATCCTTTATTTTCCTTCTCCACTTTCACCACAAACATTGCATACAGCATCTCCACAAATGCCACCTAATAGTTTGTGTCAGCCACTCAGGAGAAGCAGAGTGAACATATACATATACATGTATACTTACACGCACACACACACACAGACACACAAAGTTGCATGGATATCCAATCATATACAAATGCATATACACATTCTCACATATAAATAACATAATGCACACATACACTTCTGCATATAAAAAAGAGAGACTCTATAGTCATCTATTCAATCAAAAAATATTTAACAAGTGCCTACTCTGTGCCAGCTACTATGTTCTAGCCTAAGGAAAAAATGAAGGAGAAGGCATTGTCACTGACCAGAAATAAAGTCACACACATACAGTCAACTGATCAACAAAGTTGACAAAAATAAGCAATGGAGAAAGGACTTCTTATTCAGTGAGGGGTGCTGGGATAGCTGGTTAGCCATATGTAGAAGAATGAAACTGGACCTTTCACCATACCCAAGATGCATTAAAGATTTAAATGTAAGACCCTAAACTATAGGAATCGTGGAAGAAAATCTAAGAAGCACCTCTGGACATTGGCCTTCGGAGAGAATTGATGACAAAGTCTTCAGAAGCAATCGTAACAAAAACAAAAATTAACAAGCTGGACCTAATTAAAATATAGAATTGCTGCACAACAAAAAGAAATGATCAAAAGGAGACAGTCCACAGAATAGGAGAAAATACTTCTGAACTATGCGTCTGACAAAGGCCTTATGTCCAGAATATACAAGGAACTTAAACGACTTAACAAGAAAAAACAAATAACCCCATTAAAAAATGGACATAAACAGACACTTCTCAAAAGAAGACACACAGGTGACCAACAAACATATAAGAAAATGTTCAGCATCACTAATCATCAGAGAAATGTAAGTCAAAACTACAGTGAGATAACTGTCTTATACCAGTCAGAATGGCTATTATTAAAAAGTAAAAAAAAAAAAAAAAAAAACCATAACAGATGTTGGCAATGCTGTGGAGAAAACGGAGCACTTATACACTGTGGGTAGGAATGTAAATTAGTGCAGCCACTGTGGAAAGCAGCCTGGAGATTTCTCAAAGAACTTAAAAACAGAGCTACTATTCAGCCCAGCAATCCCAATACTGAGCATATATCCAAAAGAAAACAAATCTTTCTACCAAAAAGACACATGCGTTCACATGTTTGTTGTAGCACTATTCACAAGAGCAAAGACATGGAATCAACCCAGATGCCCATCAATGGTGGACTGGATAAAGAAAATGTGACACAAATACACCATGGAGTAGTATGCAGCCATTAAAAAATGTGATCATCTTCTTTGCAGCAACATAGATGCAGCTGGAGGTCACTATCCTAAGTTACTAATGCAAGAATAGGAAACTAAATGCCACATCTCACTTACATGTGGGAGCTAAGCATTGAGTACTCATGAACATGAGGATGGCAACAATAGGCATTGAGGACAACTAGAGTGAGCAGGGAAAGAAGAGGGCAAGATTTGAAAAACAAACTATTGGGTACTCTGCTCATTATCTGAGTGATGGGATCGTTTGTACCTTAAACCTCAGCATCATGCAATATATCCAGATAACAAACATGCACAGGTACATCTGAATTTAAAATAAAAGTTGGGAAAAAAAGACTTTGTCGTTTCCCTCAAGGGGTTCACAGTCAATAGATGAGATGATAGATGATGGATAGATAGGTAGGTAGGTAAATAGACAGCCAATTACAGAGCAAGAAAGAAGTAGAAGGCCAGCAAAGCCATCTAATCTAATTCAGAGCTCAGTTTTCCCAGTGAAGGTGGAGGTGGATCTGATCCTTGAAGAGGACTAGGAAGAGGTAATACATATGCCAAAGCAAAGTGGTATGAGTTTGGGAAAACTCCAAGTAGTTCAGCATGGCTGGATTTTAGGGGACAAAAGGAAAGGAGGAGACTCGTATTCTGGAGAAGGTAGCTCTGCATTAGCTAAGTCTGCCATGTTATTAGATTTGGAATTTCGGCCTGGGCTCAAGGAAAGGTGTGTTGAAAGAAATAGTGGTAGAGAGATAGGCAAATTCCAGATCATAAAAGGAATCTCGTTCTGAAATTCCAAATCTTTGTTTTTGAGACAGAGTTTTGCTCTGTTGCCCAGTGGAGTATGATGGTGCAATATCCACTCCCTGCAACCACCACCTCTGGAGTTCAAGTGATTCTCCTGCCTCAGCCTCCTGAGTAGCTAGCATTACAGGTGTGTACCACACTGGCTAATTTTTGTATTTTTAGTACAGATGGGGTGTTACCATGTTGGCCAGGCTGGTCTTGAACTCCTGACCTCAGGTGATCCTCCCACCTCTGCCTTCCAAAGTGCTATGATTATAGGTATGAGCCATAGTGCCTGGCCTGAAGTTCCATATCTAATAACATGGCAGACTTAGCTAATCCAGTGCTACCTTCTCCAGAAAACAAAACAAAACAAAATAACTTAAAAAAAATAGAAAAACAACTTTCTCTTCTTATTAATATAGGACCAGAGCAAAAGACATTTTATATATCAGAAAGAAAAGGGGAGTATCAAACCAAAGTAAGGCCGAGTGCAGTGGCTCATGCCTGGTGGGCAGATCACTTGAGGCTGAGAGTTCCAGACCAGCCTGGCCAACATAGTAAGATCCTGTCTCTACTAAAAATACAAAAAATACAAAAATTAGCTAGGCATGGTGGAACGTGGTGGAACGTGCTTGTCATCTCAGCTACTCAGGAGGCTGAGGCATGAGAATCCATGAACCTGGTAGGAAGACTTTGTAGTAAGCCCAGGTTGCACTGCTGCACTCCAGCCTGGGCTATAGAGTAAGACTCTTTCTCAAAACAACAACAACAGCAATAAAAACCTAAGCAATACCTTGAAGCTGAAGTTGGAGAAGTAGAGGCCAAATCATTCAGTGTTATGTATCTATCCAAGCTGTTTGAACTATTTTTTGAAAATTTTCTGTAGAGTGTTTTGAAAGAGAATGGCATGATTAGATTTGCCTGGCCCCTGTGTCTCCTTCCTGACAAGAGCAAACACAAAAGTGCTTTCTAGAGATCAGGCTGTATGGGATTCCCAGAAAAAACACAAGCCCTGCTATAGAGAAGCTCACGACACAAAATTATAAACCATACAACTGCAACCTATTTAGTGTCAAAAATGAAAATTAAAACCCAAAGAGATTTTTCTTATTCATCCTTATCAGACTGTTTGAATTTAAAAGTATATCAATAACTGTCATACCTTCAAATAGTTGAAGATGGAAATCAATTGTTGTCAATCTCAGATGCTGCTGCTAAAACTACAGATTTGATACAACTGCTTTGAAGAGCAGTATTTATTAAATATTTATTAATATTGATTAATAAATATTTATGGCAGTATTTATTAAAGTCAAGAGCAGTATTTATTAAATATTTATTAATATTGATTAATAAATATTTATGGCAGTATTTATTAAAGTCAAGAGCAGTATTTATTAAATATTTATTAATATTTATTAATAAATATTTATGGCAGTATTTATTAAAGTCAAGATGTATGTATTCTACCATAGAGTGATTCCATTTGTAAGTCTATTGAGACTAAGACTCTCTGACTTGGATAAGGAGAAAACACAGGGTCTCTGTTACTTCATTGTTTGTAATGGTGAAAAACTGGAAACAATCTTAACGCCCATCAATATTATAATGAATGAGTAAATTATGATTTATTCATATATAATGACACCACATAGTGGCTAAAATGAACCACACCAGATCTGCGTGCCACCTCATATACACTGCAAAAACAACATAGAATAATCAGAATATGTTGTAAAAATGCATACTTCTTTAATAATATTTACGTAGATAAGCATTTATAACTCACAATTAGTTCTTTATATTGCACGTGGATGCATACATATTTTGGATCAAGTAAGAAAACCTGAATTTAAAAGACACATACACATACCAAAATTCAGGATAGTGGTTAGCTAGGGGAGGGACTGTGTGGAACAGAGGGACTGGGCTTAAATGGTATCCTCATGGTTTATTGTATAACAGCAACAACATTTGATCAAGAAAAATAGGGTGCAATGTTAATTTGCTATAGCTGAATGGTAGGCACAGGGATCTCATGTTATTCTCTTTATTATAGTATATTTTCAAAATAAATAAAATTTAAAAATAAGAATAAATTCCATGCTAAGCATTTTATTCCCTAAGCAAGTGAGTGATATGGTTAGATTTGTCCTTTGGAAAGGTCCCCCAGCCTGTGAGTGGAGGAGGTCTTAGCAGAGGGTAAATGGAGGCAGGAAGACCAAGTAAGGAGGCTGTTTGCAATAGGTTAAGAAAGAGTTAATGAGGCCTGGCATAAGTTAGTGGTCAGGGATGGATTTGAAAGCTATTTAAGAGGTAATATTGCCAATATACTGTCAGTCTCCTTTTTCTTTTGGCGTTTAAACATTTTGTTTATACAAGCTTCCCTCATTTCTCCTTTAAAGTGAAGTACAACATACAAAAAGACAAGCACATAAATCATAAGTATGCAGCTTCATACATTTTCACACAGTGACCACCACCCAGATCAAGTCTTCTCCCAGTCAACGTGCAGCTCCAAAGGTAACCACCAATCAGAGTTCTACCACCATTGAAGAGTTTTGCCTGTTTTGAACTTTATTAAAATGAGCCCCTATAGTATGGATTGTTTTGTGTCAGGTTTCATTTATTCAGTTTTTTTGGGGGGGGTAAATCATTCCTATTGTTGTGTATACTAAGAGTTTGTTGGTTTTTATTGCTAAATGGTATTCTTCATGTGAACATTTAATTCCATTATTTAATTGGTGCTCAATTGTGGATGGGGACTTGGATTTGTTCCAGTTTTGGATAGTGCTGTCATGAGCATTCTTGTACATATCTTGAGCACACATATTTCCTTCTGTTGGGTATATATTTTAGGAGTGAAGTTTCTGGCGAAGAGGGTATGTGTATTTTTGGCTTTAGTAGATACTGGCAAGGTTTTTCAAAGTGATTGTAGAAATGTACATATCCACCAGCAGTGAATGAGAGTTCCAATTGTTTCACATCTACACCAACACTTGGCACTATGGCTGTTTTTCATTTTCTGTTTTTTAAATTTAGGCAAGAATGTCATAGGTATGCAATGATATTTCATTGTAATTTTAAAGTGCATTTCCCCATGGCTAGAAAGTTGAGCATGCTTTTATATGTTTATCTCTTACTTGTATATCCTGTTAAGAAGTTTTAAAAATAGATTGTCTCCCTTTTTCTCGTTATTTACACAGTTTGGGAATCAAAATAATACTACCAAAGCCTCCCAGATACTAATACTTATCTCTGATAATTCACTTATTTGCTGTCTTCTTTTAGAAGACCTGGAAAGGCTGAGGTGGTGGATCACCTGAGGTTAGGAGTTCGAGACCAGCCTGGCCAACATGGTGAAACCCCATCTCTACTAAAACAAAAAAAATTAGCCAGGTGTAGTCATCCATGCCTGTAATCCCAGCTATTCAGGAGGCTGAGGCAGAAGAATTGCTTGAACCTGGGATGCAGAGGTTACAGTGAGCTGAGATTGTGCCACTGCACTCCAGCCTGAACATCAGAGTGAGACTCCACCTCAAAAAAAAAAGAGAAAGACCTGGAAGATCAGCAGCACCCCACTCTACTGGAGCCAATTTACTGTATTAGCTCATTTTCACACTGCTGATAAAGACCTACCTGAGACTGAACAATTTACAAAAGAAAGAGGCTTATGAGACTTACAGTTCCACATGTCTGTGGAGGCCTCACAATCAAGGCGGAGGGTGAAAGGTACATCTCACATGGCAGCAGACAAGAGAAGAGTGCTTGTGCAGGGAAACTCCCCTTTATAAAACCATCTGATCTTGTGACACTCACTATCACGAGAACTGTGCAGGAAAGACCCGCCCCCATAATTCAGTCACGTCCCACTGGCTTTCTCTCACAACACATGGGAATTCAAGATGAGATTTGGGTGAGGACAGAGCCAAACCATATTAGAGGGGTTTATGCAAAAACAAACAAAAACAAACAAATCTCACATTTCTTGTCAGAGTCAGATTTTCTAGAAGGGGTGCTTACACAGGGTAGGGAGCAGATCCACCATGAAGAACTTTGAGGTCTTTCTGACCTCTTCCATGCCATAGTGCTTCATAAAGCCCTCTCCTCCCCATCACACTACTGTGATTCTTTACTCCTTATTTACTAGACCCACATTCTAGGCTCTAGGCTCATGAAAGGCCAGGCTCTTTTCCTTCATTTTGTTGAGTCAGGTTTTGTTGAGTCAGTGCTATAACCAGGCGTTAGCCCTAGCTGGGTCTCAGGGAAGTCCTTCACAATAGCAGGTCCTCCTGCTGAGAGCTCTCATGGCTTCTCCTGCCTCCTTTCTTTAGAACACTCAAACCAGTTCTTACTTCACATATTTGTAATCTCACTGCTTGTATTCCCCTTTAGACCATAAGCTCCTTGAAGCTGGCATTCCATTTTATCTACTGTTCTACTTCCAGTGTTTACCAGTGTCTGGTACACAGGAAGTGATTAATAAATATTAGTCAACGGATAACTGAAGTCGTTTAGATCAGAATCCCAGGTCTATCCCGTATTAGATGTGTGAACTAAAACAAGATGCTTAACAGCTTCAGTTTCTCACTCAGTAAAACGAGACTATTCATAGCTGTATTTTTTCTTTCTTTCTTTCTTTTTTTTTTTTTTTTTTTTGGTGGGGGGGGACGGAGTTTTGCTCTTGTTGCCCAGGCTGGAGTGCAATGGCACAATCTCAGCTTACCACAACCTCCACCTCTTGGGTTCAAGTGATTCTCCTGCCTCAGCCTCCCGAGTAGCTGGGATTATAGGCATGTGCTACAACACCTGCCTAATTTTTGTATTTTTAGTAGAGATAGGGATTTTCCATGTTAATCAGGCTGGTCTTGAACTCCGGACCTCAGGTGAGCCTCGGCCACCACAAAGTGCTGGGACTGTAGGCTTGAACCACCATGCCCAGCCTCTTTTTTATTTCTTTATTGATATATCATAGTTGTACAAATATTTGGAGTACAAGTGATCCTTGATACATGTATGTGATGTACAATGATCAAATTAGGGTAATGGGAATACCTATCACCCGAAACATTTATCTTTTCTTTATGCTGGGAAAATTGCAATTCTTCTCTTCTAGTTATTTTGAAATGTACAATAAATTATTGTTAACTACAATTTCTCTAATATACTATGCAATATTAGAACTTATTCCTTCTATCAATTGTATTTTTGTACTTTATCAACCAACTTCTCTATTTCCCCCCAATCATATCTACTTTAACAGTTGTTTTTGAACATTTAAATGAAGCAGACCGCATGAAAGTACCTAGGTCAGGATTTTGCACATAAAAAGTTCTTTGGAAATATTTTAGAGTAAATGAATAAACGTATGGGTTCATTCTAACTGGCAGAAATCTAGTGCAGATTTAGAGCTGTTAAAAGTTTTTCTTTTTTTTGTTGTTGTTGGTTTTTTTTTCTTCTATCTCTACCTCAGAGAAAATTTAAGTCCTCATTAATTCCTAACAGGGTCAATGTTTTTCAATTCTCTATACCCTGTGGCCTGTTTAATTGGATGGTTACCAACAGTCATGTGACTTTTTGACCGGGATGATGATTAATTGGTTCAAAATTGCCGGGAACTATTCAGTGCCAGGCAGAAATGCAGGATTTGCAGAGGATAAGACTTGCTTTTACCCATGAGAATCTGACAGTCTTGATACAGACCTTTATATATGCAATTTTGGTACATTAAGCTAAGAGGTTACTGATGTCTGCACCCAGCATGCTCTGAGCCAAGCCCTGAAGGAGTGTGGCTGGTGGGCAGCACACCTGAACAGAGTCTGCAAGTTTAAGGAGCAAAGAATGGGTGTATTTCTCAAACTTTACTGTGCATGTGAGTCACCTAGGGATCTTGCCCAAAGGAAGAGTCTGATTCTGTAGGTTGGGGTGGGGCAGGGGTCTCCTAGGTCTGTATCTCTACCAAGCTCCCTAGGGATACAAATGTTAGTCCACAAAAAACAATTAAAGAAGTAAGTCAGCCGGGCACGGTGGTTCAAGCCTGTAATCCCAGCACTTTGGGAGGCCGAGGCGGGTGGATCACGAGGTCAAGAGATCGATACCATCCTGGTCAACATGGTGAAACCCCGTCTCTACTAAAAATACAAAAAATTAGCTGGGCATCGTGGCGCATGCCTGTAATCCCAGCTACTCAGGAGGCTGAGGCAGGAGAATTGCCTGAACCCAGGAGGCAGAGGTTGCAGTGAGCCGAGATCGTGCCATTGCACTCCAGCCTGGGTAACAAGAGTGAAACTCCGTCTCAAAAAAAAAAAAAAAAAAAAAAAAAAGAAGTAAGTCAAGGCTCACAGAATGCCATGAACAAAGGATCTCATCTTTACTGCGCAGTAACCCAAGGCTCAGAGAGGTTAAGAAACTTATCCAAAGTCACATCACCTAGCCAGTAAGTGGCAAAGCCAAGACTGCAGTCTGGGTCTGAGTCCCCAGGTGCTTGTTTCCTTCTCCACATCATACTGCTCCTCACAACAGCAAGCAGTTCCACTGTTTCCTTAGGTCCCCATGAAACGGGGCTACTTCTGGAGGTTAGTTTGTCAAGTACGGTTGGAAGGTAAAATGGAAAGACTTGGGGACTAGGATCATAAGGCCTGGGTTCTGATCTCAGCAGTCCCTCCACTCCCCGGGTACCTTCCCTCTCCCACCCCCACCAATAAGAGTTGTTCTGTCCCTCTGGACATTGGTTCTTCAGATCTGAAGTGAAAATTTGGACTCTGTCCTTAAAGATCTTCCTGGCTACATTTTGGGGCCCAAAGAGACATCACCGGTTACAGAAAAAAATGCATGAAATTGCTGAGCTATTCTAGGGGCTGGAGGGAGTTGATTTGCGTAGCAACAAAGAGCAGGCTGACCTTGGTGGTAAGAAAGGAGGCATACTTGGGTCTGTTTCCAATCCTTGAAGCCAAATGGAGCTTCCCTGGCTGGAATTTTTTTTTTTTTTTTTTTTTTAAGAGAGGCTTGCTCCATTGACCAGGCTGGAGTACAGTGGTATGATCTTGGCTCACTGCAACCTTTGCTTCCTGGCTTCAAGTGATTATCCTGCTTCAGCCTCCAGAGTAGCTGGGATTACAGGTGTGCACCACCACACCCAGCTAATTTTTTTGTATTTTTAGTTCAGGCATGGTTTTACCATCTTGGCCAGACTGGTCTTGAACTCGTGACCTCAAGTGATCTGCCTGCCTCGGCCTCCCAAAGTGCTGGGATTACAGGTATGAGTGAGCCATCATGCCTTGTCCCTGGCTGGATTTTGAAGTTGTTTGGGATTGATGACTTCTTTTTTTCCTTCTATTTTCCTCCCTTTTTTAAATAGGAACACCTGTAATTATTATCCTATGCCTGTCCCACCACTGAATTTAGGAAGCAGATAGCTTAAGTTTCACAGGTTCAGAGAGAAAAACTGTATTCCAGGGTGGATTAAACGTGGAGCCCCCTCTTTACCTAATTTGGATGGGTTAGTTTAGATAATGAGATTTGGGATTTTTAAGTCATTAAGATTTAGGATTTTGACTTGATGCTGCCATATGCCAGGTCTTTAGGGAATCTGGGGATAGGGTGATCTCTTTTGCATGCCAGGTCTTTAGGGAATCTGGGGATAGGGTGATCTCTTTTGCATGGGGGATGGATGTAAATCTTTTGAGGGCCAAAGGGTGAACTATGGTACTCCAAACAATGGTTCTCCAAATAGGTCCACGTCTTAAATCCCTGGCATTTGTGAATATATGTTCCATAGCAAAGAGGAATTAAGGCAGCAGATTGAATTAAGTTTGCAGTGAGCTGACTTTAACATAGGCTGATTACCCTAGATTATGAGCAGGCCCATGTAATCACCAGGGAGGGCCCTTACATGTGAAAGGGGAGGTAGAAGAGGAGAGCCAAAGAGCTAGCAGAGGGAGGACTCAGCCCAGTGTTTCTGGCTTTGAACTTGGAGGAAGAGGGCCACAAGCCAGGGCAAGTGGGTGACCTCTAAAGATTGAAAAGGCAAGGAAACAGCGTCTCCACTAGTCTCCAAGATTGTAGACTATATATCTATCTACGTTGTTTCAAGTTTGTGATAATTTGTTGTAGCCACCATAGCAAATTAATGTAAGATCTATCCTACAATTGACTGCTCTAGGATCTTAGACAAATTGTTTCATGTTTGCATTCCTTAGTATTCCTTATTTCTCAAAATAAGAACTGCTGTGAAGATCAGGCAGAAAACAAATAGGCAGAAATCCCTGTCACACAGGTGTTTGATAAATGTGAATTTCTAGCTTCTCCTTTTCTTCCAGGTTGCAGAAGAAACACAAGGAAGGGAAGCAGGAGCCTCATGCCATTCTCAGCGGTGCACGTGCCTTCCTTTGATGTGAACTGCGTACAGGATTCCATCAGTAAGCTCCCGCAGCACACCTTATCTAGCGTGAAGACTGCTTATCTGCCTTTGGGGTTCCCACAGCTCCTACCTCCTTGATGGAAAAATCCCCTTTAGAATACAAAAACTCTTTAGAAGAGACTGAGATGAGAGTAGAGCCAGGGCCTGATTCTGCAAACAGGCTTTCGGAGACAAAAAAGCAGGGCAGACATCCGTATCTACCCTATGACCACCACATTCCCCACTGAAAAAAATCAGGAGTTGGTGCCCTGAGATGAGGCAAGCCCACTCAAAGAGGCCAGCCCTCGATTCTTCCTCCTCCTTCCCACACACCTGAGACAGACATCTCTCAAACACTCCAGGCTTGTAATCCTTAATTAGTTGTGTTACGAGCTTTTATTTAAAAAGCACATTTAATACAAGTATAGTTTCGCAGATACAAGTCTTCACTTTGTATGCTACAAAAGTCTTTGAATATTATTCTCTTTACAAAATGGAACCTTACAAAAATACTGACAATTTAATGTTTTTATACAGTTTTCTCTAGTTGCAGTTATTTCTTTCATTATAAAACAATGTCTACCACAGAACTATGATACTTTAGTTGATATTTTTAAAAAAATTAACTCAATGCTTTTTAAAGCAGCTAATGTAAATAACACAGGTCGAGACACAGTTTATAATCATAGTGGATATAGCTAAAATTGTTTCAGAAATAATATTTTACATAGTTAACTTTTAATGCTTTATACATTATTTATATAATATTTATATATAAAAATCATAGCTTGCTATAAGTTGAAATGAAAGGACGGATTCTGTATTACTACAGGATGTGCACGTGGTTGATCCATATGGTTACATGTAACCCTTTGAAAAGGTCTGCATCCAAGATCTATTAACGCATTTCTTCCTTCCTCCTTTCCTCAAAGGTTCAGTAGAAGGGGTCCCTGTCTACCACCTAGAGTGGGACCATGCATGGAAGGACACTTATGGATAGAGGATGAGGAAAACTCTCTACCGAGATTTAACCCATATGTTCTGCCCAGCAGAACCTACCAAGAACTGCCCTAGGGATCAACCCCAAGACAATAGTGCTTTACACAGCTTAGCAAGAGCAACTCCTACAAAGACCCTCAGCTCTGTCATCCTGAAGGGTAGCCCCTCAGGCGTGAGACCGCCTGCTTCTCTGGCTCCTTCTGATTTGCAACAGCCAAAAGGTTGGATCGGTTTTCATTCTGCCCCCTTCACTCTCCCATCTGTTGTACAGAAGGCTGCTTTCCATCAGCTGGTGGCAGACCATGCCTTGCTCATCCCTGGGCCCTCACAGGAAATCCCGGTGGGCCCGCAGCAAGGATTTCAAGGCAGCAACCGAAGTCGAACTGTTTCTAAGAGTGTGCAAGTGCCCGGTGATTGATGCGCACAACATCAGCATCCTGCAATTGACATTTCAACGTCACAGGATGATGCGTCGAAAGAAGAAAAGTGAGGGCCCGTGCCCTCGATTTCTTCTGAAATTGTGCTATTTGTGAAATTCACTCGTCCACAAAGAGTCCGCTAATCACTAATGTGAGGAACTATGGTTGTCGGCCTATGGGCAGGGAAGGTGATAAGGTCTTAGGACTGGGAATCTGGATTCAGGATCTGATCACTTGACTGAGCAAACTTGCTCTTTCCTTCTATTTAAACAACAAAACAAAACTTCCTGAACTAAAGTCACAGTACAGAATAGAATGGGATGAACAGAGAGACTCAAGAGGGCAGCCCTGCAATGGCTATTTTCTCAATTCAGTGCTATTTCTGGCATTCTGTGCTACAATGTGAATTTTTGCTTTTCTCACAGGCCTGGGATTCCTCCGGTCACAAAGGTGACCAGCAGCCTCTACTCCAATCATTTTAGTGTTTGTTCCTGAACAAGCCGTGTTCACTAGAACATGAACACTTGAACCAATTCCACATTCAGGACTCCGGCACTTGGTGTTAGTTTGCTGTGTTTCCACATAGGTGAACACTACCTATTTTGGAAGGCCACAAAGTAAAACATTTTTTTTTTTTTCTTTTTAAAAATCAGTCGGGCAAAAGTTTTTCCCTACATTCTACTGTCTGATGAGATTGGAGAGCAGCAAGAACTTGCCGTCAGCAGTCATTTTACAGAAACAGCTCAAGGGGTGGGCAGCACCTACACCATGTTGTGGTGATTGTTCCTGTCAATGATGTCCACAGGTGAAAGGATTTCCTTCCGGATAGTAGGGGCAGGCAGGGATAGCGTCGTCTTAGTTTTGAAGAGGTCAGACACGAAGAAAACCTAGAAGCACAAAACAGAGATTAAAGTCATTAACTGACGTGTGGAGTCTGGGTACAGTGGGAAAAGGAAGGTCAGAGGAGCACAGACTTTAGGAAAAGCGGCCCCAGATCATAACTCTTTGAATAGGGAAGGACAATAGAGATCGTATCATCAAGTCTTATTACACAGATAGGGAAACTGAGGCCTGGGAAAAGGCAGTGACATGCCCCAGGTTGCACAACACCTGTTCAGCAGAATCCACTTTTTTTTTTTTTGAGACGGAGTTTCACTCTTGTTGCCCAGGCTGGAGTGCAATGGTGCGATCTCGGCTCACCGCAACCTCCGCCTCCCGGGTTCAAGCCATTCTCCTGCCTCAACCTCCTGAGTAGTCGGGATTACAGGCACGTGCCACCATGCCCAGCTAATTTTGAATTTTTAGTAGAGATGGGGTTTCTCCATGTTGGTCTGGCTAGTCTCTAACTCCCGACCTCAGGTGATCCACCCGCCTCAGCCTCCCAAAGTGCTGGGATTACAGGCGGGATACATTGCGTCCAGCCCAGTAGAATCCACTTCTAAGGACTCTCAGGTCCAGTGCCCACATCTGCAACTCACACTTCCCTATTTCTCAAGGCAAACAAATAGCAATGAAAGATAAGTTCCTAAACAAAGGAAGCAGATCATAATTAGTTACAGCCATTAATTCACACTACTTTCCCTTTTCTCACAAAGGAATCCAGGGTGTAACCAAAAAAGATCAGCCAACATGAACTCCTATCAGCGGCAGTAGAAGTCAGGCAATGGCAACTATTTTTCTGGAAAACCCAGTGATATCAACTCTTTGATGGGGGTCAAGAAACTAGGTTCTCCTTGCCAAAAATGTCAGCAGCTAACCTGGAGGAAAGGTTAATGAAAAATCTCCTATCACGTATTCCCAGCGTTCTTTTTCCTCATGGGGATGTGACCTCACTGAGTCTTTCTTAGAATACTTGAGAAACATTTGTTGAACGTCACTTGCAAAGCTGTAAGGATAGCTCAGGCATAGTTCCTGCCTCAATGAGCTTATGCTGAAAGATTCAAGGACTTGATGAGCTACTGGAGTAAGAAAAATTTATGCTTTGTATTAGATGGCAAAATGAATACACAGACATCCATTTGAGCCATTTAGTAACAGGAGTTTTTACTAAGTAACCATAAGCGGCAGCTATCAGTCATGTAATTTGATAGGAAACATGGCTGGGTTTCAAAATAGGGCCTAAAATACTATCAAAGTTCCTATGTCCAACAGCTTTCTGAATTGAAGGGTCTTTGTCCTGTGGACGGTAATGTGCTCATTACTAATGACGGCATCGTGGCTTCACTCTGGCCACATTACAGGCAAGAAAATGAAATTCTTAATGAGATTTGTCAAAACTAAGGCTCTAGCAATCCGGGTTCTCCACAGTAGGGAGCTGAATTATTTGTTAAACTGATTTTCACAATGTCCCTTCTGTAGCAACAAAGCCATCACGACAGTGCTATAAAAATCACAGCAAGAAATTGGTAACGCTGGTTACCTCAAGAGAGGAGAACCGGGTGGCTAGAAGGCAAAGGTGAAACAGACGTTTACTGGTCACTGTAAAACTTGTTGTACCTTTTGATTTTGTACCCATGACATATATTACCTACCAAAACATTTAATAAGTATTATTTTGTTGTTAAAAAAAATAAAGCTAGGCTATTTCTATGCTACTACAAGAAAATGAAATACTAGCTAAGAAGTGTAAAATCAGGCTGGACGCGGTGGCTCATGCCTGTAATCCCAGCACTTTGGGACAGCAAGGCGGGTAGATCACAAGGTCGAGAGATCGAGACCTTCCTGGCCAACATGGTAAAACCCTGTCTCTATTAAAAATACAAAACCTAACTGAGCATCGTGATGCGTGCCTGTAACATCAGATACTCAGAAGGCTGAGGCAGGCTTGAACCAGGGAGATGGAGGATGCAGTGAGCCGAGACTGTACCACTGCACTCCAGCCTGGTGACAAAGTGAGAAACTTGTCCCAAAAAAAAAAAAAAAAAAAAAAAAAAAAAAAAGAAGCGTAACATCTTAATACATTCACAGTTTGAGGGCTATTAGATATACCACTTTGCAAGGGAAAAAATTAAGTCTCTTCTCCCTTTCTTTTGTCAGGAGGTGAGAACTGTGGTACCAAAAGATTTGTCTTCCAGTCAGAGTCAAACTTGAGAATCAGGAAAGAAGCTCTGTGCACAGCCTGCCAGCAGGCTCTAGGCTCCCCTGCCAGAAAATTCTCTGTAGTTGGTTTGGGAAAATGTTTTCAAGTGCCCTCAGTATAAGGAAACAGGCTCGATTAAAGCTCAATGTGAAGATAATTAAACTTTTCAACCCTTCTCCACCCCAGCCCCACATTTTCCCTTATCTCCCCTAGTGGACTTACTTCTTTTTGTACTAAAATGGGTGTTATCATCTGAGATGTGCAGACAGCAATGTCCTCGTCTCTAGTTCAAAATTATCCTCTCCTTTATCCTTCACTTTGTCTGGGAGGAAGAGGTTTTGATAAATCCTCCCATAACTACTTTTTTACCTTTTTTTTTTTGAGATGGAGTCTCACTGTGTTGCCCAGGCTGGAGTGCAGTAGCACGATCTCAGCTCACTGCAACCTCTGCCAACCGGGTTTAAGCAATTCCCCTGCCTCAGCCTCCTGAGTAGCCAGGATTACAGGCGTGTGCCACCACATCAGGCTACTTTTCGTATTTTTAGTAGAGACAGGGTTCCACCATGCTGGCTAGACTGGTCTCAAACTCTTGACCTAGTGATCCGCCCTCCTTAGCCTCAAATTCTTGACCTCATGATCTGTCCTCCTCGGCCCATCACTACTTTTAACTTCACTTATTCCAGCTTAGCAGCTAGATTCATGAAAATAAATCATACAGGCCTAATTTCTTAAAAATCTTTCTCCCAGAATCCATCCCATCTGCCAGGGACAAATATAGCAGGGGAAAGCTCCCCCATCCACAGAAAACACCCATTCCCCTTCAAGATCTTGAACAATCTACCACCTCAGTCTACTGGCTTATCTCCCAATCTAATTTTCTGAGCTCATAGTCAGTTAGGGTTTCCATTTCCTAACTGCAAGAGAGGAATCATATGAATATAAAGACAACAATGAACTTGAGAAGATCTAAGCCTGTGACTGCTACATAGTTCAATAAAAGGCGTTCCATTCTCTAATGATCTGGATACCAGAGTAATTACTGGGCCCAGAGAAAGCCATGCTCTCCCATGTGTCCAAAACTTTGCTTATCGGCCTTTCTTCCTAGATGGGAGGCTTCTGGAACCCTATCCCTAATCACCCTGAATCACCCCAAGCACTTAGCTTTAAGCCTTATACACAACAAGGGCTTAATAAATGTTTGTCGTTGAATTTCAAAAATTCTCTCTGCTTACTAGAAAGCAAGCACTCTGGCCTTGGACCTTATTGACAATACAACTCCTACAGACTTGATGGGGAACAACATTCTCAAATACACCCTGCACAGAGCCAAGTGGGGAGGTGAAAAGTTGAGTCCGGTCCAGCAGAATCCCAATTTAAGCCGTATTTTACTTTCAGCATGACTTGAGGTTACACAAACACTTTTTGGGGGGCTCATGAAACATAATACTGTCAAGACTGAAACAGGGCTCAATCTTCCTAATATTTGAATAGCAGAGCACAAAAAGAGCTAGTTAAAGTAAAAGCTTCTTGGCTTGGAGCAGTTCCATTTCCTACAAAAGATGATCTCCACCCAGAAAGAAAACCCAGAGGCCCAGGCTGGGAAGGGTCTATATAAATTAAGTAGCTGTCTTAGGTCTATGGAATAAACCCACTCCCAGCCCACAAGCCTACTCCACAGATCTCTGCTGTGCAAAAGGACACATTAGACAATAAATACAGTCTCAGCAAACAAGAAAAACTGTACCCTAAGCACCAAGAAGAGATCTAAGTTATAATGCGCAGAACATTTGTTTTCAATTCCATCTCTCCAAATCTTTGAACTTTATAAATTATCTATTTTTTTCGAAAATGAATGAATGCAATCAATAAATACTTACTGGACTCCCGCTGTTTGTTAAACCCCCAAAATACGAAGATGAATATACATAAGACAGTCTTTTACCGTCCAGGAGTTTATAGGCCAATGAGTTAGAGAGCCGGGTTAACAGATGACCACAATACAGCATATTAAGGATTAGGATGGAGGGAAGCCAGGTGTTGAAGAAGCAAAGAGGACATGGCATTTAACCCAGACTGAAGGGGAGTGGAAGCAAGCCTTAGAAGGCTTCTCCCAAAGGATGTCTATTTGATCTTAGCTTTGAAGGATGAGGAGGAGTTAACCAGGCAGTGAATGCTAGGATGTTGTTATAGGCAAAGGGAATGGCGTGTGCAAAGGCACAGGAGAAAGGGAGCACAGCACATCCAGGAGCTGCAGGACGCTCAGTATACCTGACGTGGAGCCGTCAAAGAGGCTGGAGAGGAGAGGACTAGCTATTGAAAAGCCTCCTGAGACACGTTAAGCAGTTCGGATCTCATCCTTTTGGCTCTAGGAATCACTGTCAAGGCTCAAGTGAGGAAGCGACACGTTGGAAAGACTTGCATTAAGGTCATGTTGGTAACTAATGGGGAGATGGAGTCAGAAAGGATGCAATGAGTGTGGAGGCGGGGACTGCAGAGTCTGAGAGAGGATGAGGCCTGAACAATGCCTACGCAGTAACGACAAACAAAACGAGATGGCTTTGGAAATGCTGAGGATAGGAATGCAGGTGTCAGGGGTGGCGTGTATGTTTGGGGTGGGTATGCATGCAGAGGAGACAATGTTTTTCTTTCTAGTTCTTTTTTCAGCTCTAGAAATCTTGGCACTTATTCCTATAAAAAGTCTTAAAATTTGGGTAACTATGCTAGGAAATATATATATATATATATATAAAACTCTTCTTTCCTCTGCCTCTGACATTGTACTGGGGGAGTGATTTTCCCCCCAGTGGCATTTAGTACTTTATAGTGTTGTGTGACCATCACTTTTATCGAATTCCAAGACATTTCATTAACCCAAAATAAAATTCCACAAACTAGTCATGTCCCATTCCCTCCTCTCCCCAGTCCCTGGTAACCATCAATCTGCTTTCTGTTTCTATGGCTTTATCTACAAGGAAGTGATTCTGACCTCCTCCTGAGTCAAAGGAGTAAACTGTTCCGTGATCCCAGAGTGGAAGATGATTTAATTTACCCAAGCACTGTGGACAATGTAGCCCCTTCCTTCAAGAGCAAGAGTACACACAAACAAGGCAACTCTAAGCTGTAAGAACCCCCTTCACTGTGATGAGGAGACAAGAAAAAACAAACCAGAAAAAGAAAAAAAAGGAGGGCTGAAGAGTGGTTGAGAAAATGAATGAAAACATGAAATCTGACACATTCTAGCTGGATGTAGAGACCATATGCTGATGGGAGTTTTCCATAGGGCAAACGGAATCTGCTTTCCAAGTCCTACAATTTCTAGGGCTATCTTTGCCCAAGAGTTGGCATATTCAGAGAGGAAGATGCTTTCAATGTCTTACTGCCAGCATTCACACTCTGGAAATGCCAGCCTCCCATGGAGCACACACAGTTCAGCCCTGCTGGGGTGCTGCCTGCCTAGAGGTTACCAAGAACCAGATACGAGAGGTTGGGTAGATAGTCAGGTTCCTACTTTCATTGCTAGGAATGGCTGAACCAGCAAATTTTGAGGGTCATTTTGTTAATTTTGTCAAGGGTAGATTATGACAACAAATTACCCTTTAACTATTCCTGGAGTCCTTGATGTAAGTGAACTCCTTGAAAACAGGAATCCCATCCTTATATAACGCATTGAGCTAAAATGCTGGCAGAGGGTAGATTAACTATGAAAGCAAAATAATTTTAGAATCTTAGAACCACAAGAAAACAGGGTCATCTCTTCTGGTATTTCTTAAGGTGTCCTCAAACCATCTGTTTCAGAATCACCTGGGAGCTTCCAGAAATAGCAGATTCCTGGGGCCATCCAAGACCTACTGAGAGTGTTGCTTGGAACCTGCATTTTAGCAAACACTACAGTTATTTGTTATGCAGACTACAGTTAAGAAATCCATTAGCGGACATTCTGTGGAGATGAACCATGGGTTCAAATCCTAGATCTGCCATTGCACGAGTGTGTGTCTTAGACAATCTGTCATCGTTTTTTTTTTTGAGATGGAGTCTTGCTCTGTCCCCCAGGATGGAGTGCAGTGGCACGATCTCAGATCACTACAACCTCCGCCTCCCAGGTTCAAGCGATTCTCCTGCCTCAGCCTCCAGAGTAGCTGGGATTACAGGCATGCACCAACAGTCCCAACTAATTTTTGTATTTTTAATAGAGACAGGGTTTCACCATGTTGGTCAGGCTGGTCTCAAACCCCTGACCTCATGATCAGCCTACCCTGGCCTCCCAAAGTGCTGGGATTACAGGTGTGAGCCACCGCGCCTGGCTGACAATCTGTAATCTTTTTAAGATTGGCTTTCTTGTCTGTACACTGGGCACATTACCTTCCTCAAACCACACTTATCTTCTCTCTTTAGTACCCAGATTGAACTTTTAATAACCTTCCGTCTTAGCATTAGGCCATAGGCTTTGAGACGTGATGCTTTAAATGCTGTGTCATATTTCCCCTTCTAGACTGAGCTACTCAAAAGGGCATGGATTGGGTTGAGTCATTTCTGTGTTCAGAGCCCAGAAATTGTAGCTCTCAATAGAGTTGGTCCCTCCAGCGCGTGAGCATAAAGAAGATGGCTGTTGCTTCTTTGGCATGCATTCCCATGTGCTTTGGCCTTGGGATTTCCTTTTAGCTTTCTGGTCTACCATACTGAACCATCTCATGGATTAAGGAAGGAATCACTTTCTTTGGAGGAGAAAGCCCTGGGACCTGGCTCACCCTCAGGTCCTAAGTACAGTAAGTGCTGTCTAAAGAAAACCCATCTTTGGCAGCCTTGCATTTTGATTAGACAGAATTACCCAATTGCAATAATTATTTTTTGACCTCAGAAAAAGGGCTTTTAGCGGCTTTTTGCACTGGGAGTGTGTGAGCACTTCTGTTGAGTGACTTCCTAGTATATCTGAGAGGGAAAATGATGAGATGGAAAAGAGTGTGACATTGGGAGTCAGACAAAATATAGTCTCCAAATCTCTACTGCTGTGTGACCCAAGCTGTCACACTTGTCTTGAATTTATACAAGATAAAAAGGTTTTACACTTGCAGATGGTGTGTCTGCCTTGTATTTGTGTGCAAATGTTATTTTTAAAATCCACCAGGGCTGGGTGTGGTGGCTCACGCCTGTAATCCCAACACTTTGGGAGGCCAAGGCAGGTGGATCACCTGAAGTCAGGAGTTCAAGACCAGCCTGACCAACATGGAGAAACCTCGTCTCTATTTTAAAAAAGTAAAAAGATAATGAAAGAAAAATAATAACATTTTTTTTAAAAAAAAGGAAAAAAAGAAAAAATAAAAATCCACCTCCCCATGATTTCTGTAAGGCTTACACAGAAGATATGAAAAACACTTTGTATCTATGAAGGACTACTTCATTTATTTATTTTGAGCAGTCTCGCTCTGTCACTCAGGCTGGAGTTCCGTGCACAATCTCCACGCACTGCAATCTCCACCTCCCGAGTTCGAGCATTCTAGTGCCTCAGCCTTCGATTAGCTGGGATTACAGGCATGTGCCACTGCACCTGGCCAATTTTTGTATTTTTTTTAGTAGAGATGGGATTTTGGTCTGCCTGGTCTTGAACTCCTGACGTCAAGAGATCCGCCCACCTCGGCCTCCTGAAGCACTGGGATTACAGGCATAAGCCACCACGTATCCAGCCTTATGAAGAATTATTCAAATCCTACCTCGGTTATCACAATTAAGGATCATCACTGCTACTAAGGAATGTGAAAGAAATTAGTCCCACAAAACGAACAAAGAAGGTTTAGAGGAGCAAAGAAAGTTGAGAGCAATTTTGCGGAACATGCTGCTGTGTGCCTGTGGTCCCGGCTAGTCAGGAAGCTGAGGTGGGAGGATGGCTTGCGCCCAAGAGTTTGAGGCCAGCCTGGGCAATATAGCAAGACCCGCCCACCCACTCCCCCTCTTTCTTTAAAGAAAGTTGTGGGCAATTCTGATGGAGAACTGGAATCTGTGCCAAGGAACCTTCCAGAAAAATATTCATAGGCTATTAGGGAGCCTATGACTATTTTAAGGAGGACCCAAGGGAATGACAGCTTTGTCTATGGGGTGCTAGATCCAGTAGGAGCTGGAGCTTATGAATGTGGTACCCAAGGATCACCGAGGCTTGACAAAGGCAGGGGGTCCCATTCCCAGAAACCATCCAATTTTGAAGCTGAAAGGGAGGAGGGGGCTACTATTCATTGAGGTCACCTCTGCCTATTATCCCACAAGTTCCATTGTTCTGCATTGCTAGGGTCACAAAATGTATCAAGTTCTCACCCATCTCCATGTCTTTGTGTCATTCCTTCTGCATGGAATTCCCTTTTTTATCTTTTGTATCTATAGCAAATGGCCACTCATTTTAAAAGAATTACCTACTCTAAAAATTTGTTCTAGTCTTCCAATGCCCTCAGGAAGAATTAATCACCCCTTCTCTTGTAACCCCAACGTCCTCAGTAGGGTATCCCATCCCAAGAGCCATGCCTTTCTCTCATACTTGTCTGTTTACGTGTCTGTTCCTACTAAATCATTCTCAAGCCATTAGCAAGTCACAAAATCAACTAACTGTGTGGTCGCCACCAGCATTTTTGAAGGTTAATAGAAAATATTAGAATGTCTCACACAGTAAGGGCAAGTCTTATTTTATGAAATATTTGTTTTAGTTATGTATGAGTACCTCTTGGATTATGATATAAAATACATTTCTTATTATAGATGGTGGTCAAGTCTTGGAAAGCTACTGCACTATATAAGCTCCTTAAGGACCAACTTCTTTTAGCTCTGAATCTTTAAAGAAAGTATAGTACTTAATGCACAAATCACAATCAATATGTTGTATGTGCTTGGCACATACAACATATTGATTGAATCCTCAATACAAAAATCAGGTGGGGATTAATCATCCCCACCTCACAGGATTGGAAAAGGTGGCGGAGAGGTGAAGTGACTTACCCTAACAGCCTACCTAGCAAGTGGCAGGAATAAAACTTCCCTCTCTGAGCCTCTGCTTCGTCAGCCCATCCATCTTAGCAGGGGAGTAAGAAAGGAAGCTCTAAAAGTACAGTTGATCCTTGAATAACATGGGCTTAAACTGCATGGCTCCACTTACACACAAATTTTCTTCTGCCTCTGCCAGTCCTGAGACAGCAAGACCAACCCCTCCTCTTTCCCCTCCTCATGAGCCTCCTCAACATGGAAACAAGTGGGATGAAGGCTTTTATGGTGATCACTTCCACTGAATTCACAGTAAATATATTTCCTTTTCCTTATAATTTTCTTGATAAATTTTCTTTTCTCTAGCTTACTTTATTGTAAGAATACTGTATATGATACATAAAACATATAAAATACATGTTAATTGACTGTTTATACTATCAAAAGACTTCCAGTCAACTAACAACTGTTAGTAGTTTTAAGTTTTGAGGTGAGGGAGTCCAAAGTTACACTTGGACTTTTTATTGTGCTGGAGGTCGGACCCTCTAGCACCCATGTTGTTCAAGGTCAACTGTACTTTGGACAGTGGTAGAATACTACAAAGATACTGTCATTATCTATTGGCGGCCGAAGTTTATTTATTTGCTTCCTTCTCTCCCACATCCACGTTTCTGCCTGTGTAAGAGCAGGGGCCAGCAGTGGCAAGGTCACATTACCCTCAGGGCCTGCTGGGCAAAGAGCTAGGCTTTTGCAGGGCCAGAAGAGGTCTGGAAGCTCATTTCATCCATTCCCCTGTGCCCAGGCTGCACCGGCATAAATCAGAAGGGAATAGATGGGACTCTCTCCTGTTAGAGAAGGAAGAAATCTTGCAAATTCATGGCCAAGCATGCTTAGAATTGACTGTTTAGCCCTTTAGATGGAATCTATAAACTGGGGACTTGGTTCCTACTCTGCTACCGGGTGTCCTTGGGTGTGTCCTGCCCTCTCCCTGGCCTGCAGTTTCCTTTTGCATGGGCAGTCATTGGTGAACTCTTCTTCACACTGGCATTCTTGCTGGTGTCTTTTCCCAAGGTCACTTCACTGGGGCAGAGACAAAGAATGCCCTCGCCCTTCCCTACATCTGGAGGAAGATAGCAGCATAGAGTGAGTGGAGCCACACCCCCGGGAAGAGGAAAACCAGGAAAGGCTCTGCTGTGTATTTATGAAATTCATGAGCAGCTGCTTCCTCTGCAGAACCCACAGCAATGGCAGCCGGGCCCTCCCCTGACCCCTCCCAGGGGCCTCTAATTTGCCATCTGTTAGAGGGTCAGGGAGGAGGTGACCAGATATGCAAGTTGTCACCAGACAGGAAATGAACCAGTGTCTGTTCCTTCATCCTAGTACCTGGGTGAGTTCAACTGCAGAGTTCACATCTCTGGTAGGGGTGACTTAGCAAGTGTGTAGGCGGGAGGGGGCTGGGAAAGTTAATATGAGCCCGTGTTTTTTTATTCGTCTGTTTGTGTGTCTGTGGTTCTGAATTCTGGCGAGACAGACAGAATGGATGTCTGCGTATCTGGGTGCGACTGGGTCTGCCCATGCACCTCGTGGTCTATCTGGGCTGTGGCTGTCTCCTTTGTCCTGTGTAACTCTATCCAGATCTCCGAAGGTGGGCAGGCAGGCCTATGTGACCCTAAGTGCTTGTGTCTTTGTGCTGAGTCCATGACACTGTGTAGGTTTTCTGGCTGTGCTGGTTTCCATTGTCTTCCCTTTCTGGAAAGCATTCAGTTAGTAAGCAATGGAGGAGGAAACCAGACTTACTTCCATTTGGTGTGTGATTTTTGTCTAGACAAGTCTGCCTGCTGTGACAGGATCTAACCTCAATAGACCTAGGTAAGAGTGCTTGGCTGTCATGCCTGTTGCCCAAGGCTCTGCAGTAATGAAACCAACATTCTAGGGTAATGCTCTATGTACCTCTGTCAGTTACTACAAAGTCAGCTGTGCCATAGAATGTCTGTGCAAAGAGATCATGGAGCTACAAGACGTCTAGATGCAACTCACAGGTGAGGAGACTAGGCCCAGAAGGGAGGTATCTGGCCTGAAGCCACAAGCTAATTCATCATTCACCATTTACCCAACGTTGATCAAGCACCTATTGTGGCAGCCACTGTACCGGGCAGTGAGGATAAATAATCAGATTAAGCCATGGATTCTGCTACTATGGCACCCACAATCTAGCTGAAGAGACAGACATATGTGCAGGCAGTGAATAGATCAGGCCTGAAGCCAGGGCAGGAAGAAAGTACAAAGGGCCATGGGGGACTGGAAGGAAGTGAGACAATAGTGTCTTCATGGACCGGGGAAGTTGTGGGAAGCTGAACAATGTCCCCCAAAGATGCCCACATCCTAAGTCCCAGAAGCAGTTAATGATGCTACATGACAAAATGAGATTAAGATCTTGAGATGGAGAGATCATCCAGGGTTATCAAGGTGCTCTCAGCATCCTTAAAAGGAGGCGGCAAGAGGATCAAAGTCAAGAAGAAGATGTGAAAATGGATACAGAGGCCAGAGAAAGTGTGTGTGTGTGTGTGTGTGTGTGTGTGTGTGTGTGTGTGTGTGTGTCTATGTGTCTGTGTGTGAATGTGAAAGAGAGAGAAAGAGAGAGAGAGAGAGAAGTGAAGATTCCATGCTGCTGGTTTTGACAGTGGAAAACGGGGCCATGAGCCAAAGAACTCAGGCAGCTCCGGAAAGCTAGAAAAAGCAAGGAAACAAATCTCCCCTTCGATCCTCTAGATGGAACGCAGCCCTGCCAACACCTTGTTTTTAGTTCAGTGAGACCCATTTCCAACTTCCAACTTCCAGAACTGTAAGAAAATAAATACATTAAGCCACTAAATTTGCGGTAATTTGTTACAGCAGCCAGAGGCAACTAACACAGAAGGTTTCCAGAGGTGAAACTGGAACTGTGTTCCATCAAAGGGGACAGCTATCTAAAATAGAAACTCAGGTGCTGGAAAATAATGAAATGTTTGACATGCCAGGAGGTGATGGGGGTGGAGAGAAGAGAGGAGGCCTGCCGAAGCCTGGGTCTTGGAGTGCCAGCTCCGTGTCAGGCTGTCTGGGGTCAACTCCAGCTCTGCTACCTTCTGAGTGCCTGGGCTCTCAGTAAACGTTAGCCACGATTACAGTCAGTTAACAGGGAGTCCACAGAGGCTTGGCTCAGGAGGTTATCTGGCAGAGTGGAAGAGCGGATTCTGTGTTTTCTTTGCAGATCATGCAATGTCTTTTGCGCCACGCGTGCTGCTCCTTTCTCCATCCTCCTAACCTCAGGTGATGTCTCTCTTTCAAAAACCATTCATTACAGCCGTAGTCATGAATTAGAAAAGAACTTGGTCCTTCCTGGGATTCACTGGGACAGCAGCCCTGGTTCATGGGAAAAAGTTCTGTAATGTGGCACAAGCAGAGCAGAGTATACAGACTCCTGCCGAGCACGTAACAGCTACATTGCACAACCCTGATAAAGCTGCAAAACCTATGAGGCAGCTGCCCATCATCCCCCTCACAGTACCCTCTCCCGAGCACCTGGTGCCTTCATCACACGGTCTCTGGTTCCCTACACCTCCTCACAGATCTACCCATCTCTGCTCAATCCAGGGTCCCAAGCTCTGCTTCAGTCTCCCTCACAATCAGACCCAGGACAGCAGAATCCTGGGAGCTTACAACTAGAAAAGACACTACCTTCTTTTCTCCCAGCTGAGCATTCCCAAACGTTTATGCTGAATGGCCACAGCTTCCAGGCACTTCCCTGCCCCAGCCTCTTAGATAGCTTTGGTGAAATGAATCTCTCAGTGCTGCGATTCCAAGCCAGTCTGGACCATCGGGTCCCACTGAACACGAGGCTGGGTGTTAGGCATTTGGAGAAAAATGATAACTAAGATTGAGTTCCTGTTCTTGCATGTTCACAGGTGAGTGGGCAAAAGGCAGGGAAAGATATTTATCACCCCTTTCCTAACCATCTTTACATTGTCAAACAGGCTTTCAAACTCAAAGCAATAACTGTATCCACCCAAAGGGTTAGGAAGGACCCTGCGACGCAATCAAATGACAATCTTTAAGCAGCTAACTGTGCAGCTTCTGGTTCAGGTTAACTGCAGGGCCTTCAGCTTCAGGAACTCCCGTCTCCTTGCAGAGTGCAGAGGGAAAGCTGTGGGTCCATGAGAATCATGGGGCAGCTGTCTGTGAGCTCTTTGACCCTGGATGACTTTAGTTACCTCTGTAAAATGGCTGTAGTACCATGGCTTCATGTGGCCCAAAGAAGACAATCGGTAAAGTATCAGAACAGTATTAGCACAGAGTAGGTGCTTTGTAAACACTAGGATCAGATTTCTATCCTGTGCTACAATCAGTGAGAGCCAAACAGGACACATGCCAGAACCCTCATTTTACTTCTTGAAAATAAGCCACAGTCCTCCAGAACACTCTAATTGCTCATGGCCTGTGTTTTAGGATATAAAAGAGAGGAGGGCTAGTAAGGATATCCTCACCTTTTAATTTTTTCAACTGGGGGTGCAGGGGACTCTAATTAGGGCAGTGGCGCCAAGAAGGAACCACACAGCAGACTCCCGCAGGCTGCCCTACTGCTGAGAGCAAAGCCCAGACGGGCACGGTCAGCAAAGGGTTACCTTCAGTGCAAACACCCATCCCCCACTGTCACCGCACATTAAAGGCCCAGGCACCAGAGAACAAGTGGGTCAGTGACAGCTCCTCTCATTAACGGTTTGCTCCCCCAGTTTCTCTCCCTTCTGGCATTTTTTGTTTTTTGTTTTTTGTTTGAGACGGAGTCTTACTTTGTTGCCAGGCTAGAGTGCAGTGGTGCGATCTTGGCTCACTGCAACCTCTGCTTCCCTGGCTCAAGCGGTTCTCCTGCCTCAGCTTCCCAAGTAGCTGGGGCTACAGGCCTGCACAACCATGCCCAGCTAAGTTTTGTAGTTTTCAGTAGAGACGGGGTTTCACCATATTGGCCAGGCTAGGCTTATCTCAAACTCCTGACCTTGTGATCCACCCTCCTCGGCCTCCCAAAGTGCTGAGATCAGACACTAGCCACCACACCCTGGCCTTTACTTTTAAAAAGAAAGAAGAAAAAGAAAGCAAGGAAGAAAGACATTGAAACAGCCTGTCCAGTAGGCTGGGATTCCTATGTCAAAGGCTGGCAGGCAGTTCACACGCTGTGTTCTTCGTAGTGCTCGCTCTGAACGCTCCAACTGCTTCTCCCTCTTCTTAACCCTTGCACATGGAGCCAGGTGCTTCCCTGCCTGTGGAAGCCCTCTGCACATGTCACTATAACAGCCCCCATAGCACTGAACTCCTGTGTGTGCTTGGGCCTGGCTGTGAAAGGAGCTAGAATGGGATTTCCTTGGGAGGGCTGAGCCTTATTCATCCCTATACCTTCAAGATAATACTCTCTACAGTGTTCTCAAGAAAGGTTAGATCAACTCACTGATTCTGGGTTTTTGCTTGTTAAGCACACGTTTACTTAGTCTGAGCTGGGATCTTTGAGCGACCTTGGTAAGACAGGAAGAGTAACATAATATTATATTACATATGGTCCTCTGCCCTCAAGAACTTACCAGTGTAAAGGAAGACACCCATGGACAATTTCAATCTAGAGTATTAAGTGCTGTTACAGAGCCGTGGGGGAGAGGTTGCACAGGGAGACAGGAGCCTGCAGCCAGCCTCGGAAACCAGGAAAGAATAAGAAGCTGGTTTAGATCTCTCTATTGTTCATAATCCTTACTGTGAGTGAGCAAGGATAATACAATAATACACCTTACAAGTGTGGTGCTTACAGGTCCAGCCATTATTGTATTCTGGGATTCCTGCTGGACTGGGGTGAGGTCCCCTCAGTAGGGCCCAGGAAGGCTCAATATCAAAGTAGGTGCTCAGTCACGTTTGCTGAATAAGCCCCTCAAAACACTTAGCAGGCAGGAAAAGCAGCACCTACAGATGGAGGCTCAGAGAAGTGGAATGACTTATCCTACCTTCCCTTGGAGCCAGAGATGAAGTATGTGAAAAGGTAATCCACTCATTTGGGGCAAATCAGTATGTGGTCCATCCCACGTTGTCCCTAGGAAGTCTGTGACTTGATGCACAAAGCTCTGAGGCTGGGGGAGGGCTTAGCCTTCAGAAAACCTCCTCTTCTCCAATCAACACCGACTTTACGGTCTGTCTGAGTCACCCAAAATGTCACAGAGGGAAGGGGAGGCATTTTGCAAGAAGCTGAGAAGTCCCACTGCGTTCTGAGTGTCCACCCGAGAAGCATGTGAGTGCTCAAGTCAGGAGACTTGGATCTTGCTACTGGGTCAACAGACTTAGCATGACACTAAACATGACCTTCTGACACATGACCTTGGGTAAGTTTCTTCTCTAAATGTCCTCAGCTATAACATGAGCAAGCTGGACAATACCTCAGCTGTCTTCCAGCTGCAACATTCTATGAGCCCAAACCCTCTGTATTTATAGAGAAGGTTTACAGACTCTATTGGATCAAGATTCACAGGCTGGGAAGAAGCAGGAATCATTCTCATTTTACTGAAGGAGTCCTAAAGCTGGGTTTCTCTTCAGACACCAAGCAGAGAACAGGAAAGAGGGCTCTCTAGCTTTAGTCACTGAGCTGGAAACATTTAACAAGCAACAGTCCAGGGTTCCACTTGCACACTAAGGACAAGACGCTACTTACTATGCAGCAAGCCACCAGGGCTCCTTGTGCAAATCCTGCCAGCACATCACTGGGATGGTGCTTGTGGTCTGATACGCGGGACAGTCCTGTGTAGAAGGCCATCATGATCAAAGTGAACTGCAGGAGGGGCCGGAGCAGGCGGGCTCCTCGCCAAGTGAAGCGGGCCTGCAGGTATAGCTGGAGAAAGGAGACAAAAGGAAAAGAAATGAAGCGGCTCCCCATTCACATGCGTTATAACCTCAGGGGACACACACTACATTTCTATGAACTGGAACCATCTGGATCTTGGGTGACATGTTGTAGATAGAACAATTTGGACATGACCTCAAGCCAGTTGTTTAAATCCTGAGCCTGGCTAGGCACGGTGGCTCATGCCTGTAATCCCAGCACTTTGGGAGGCTGAGGAGGGCAGATCACCTGAGGTCAGGAGTTTGAGACCAGCCTGGCCAACGTAGTGAAACCCCATCTCTACTAAAAATACAAAAATTATCTGGGTGTGGTGGTGCATGCCTGTAATCTCAGCTAATCAGGAGGTGGAGGCAGGAGAATCACTTGAACCCAGGAGGCAGAGGTTGCAGTGAGGCCAGACTATGCCACTGCACTTCAGTCTGGGCAACAGAGTGAGACTCTGCATAAATAAATAAATAAATAAATAAATAAATGTTAAGCCTTAGTTCTCACACTAAAAAACAGGAAAAATGGAGTTTACCTAGGGAGATAAACTAGGGAAAGCTCGGTAAAATAATATACAGAAATGGCTTAGCACACTGCTACATAGTAGGAACTTTATCTTCTTCTTGACTGAAACTAATCATTAAAGAACAGTAACCAGAGCTAGCAAAGGTTTCTTTCTTTCTTTTTTTTCTTTTTTCTTTTTTTTTTTTTTACAATTGATGACAGCTTACTTAACACATTTGTGTTTTTCCCTGGGGATTATGGCTATGTAATCCCTACACTACCTGGTCTCAGCATGGAAATGAAATATGCAGTGATAAGGGGAAGTTATTACATCCCCAGTGAGATGCTTCTGCTTCAGAAGAAAGCAACACTATCAAAGGACATGTTTCTAAGTCACCACTTAGAACTATGGATATTGCATTAGACTATAAGGAAACACATAAACCAACAAGACAATGCCAGGGAACTTTCAAATAGAGGTTGACAGACACTAGACAGGGTGGAGCAGAAGAGTAACCTGAAGAAAAATGGAAGATTAAAGAAAAAAAAACCACCTCTAGCTGAAGCAAAGTAGTTGAAATGACGTCAACTGGGTATTGTCCCGTCAGTTATCTTGCTGCAGTTTCCGTTCTAACCTCTGGGCACAACCTATTTCCAGGTTCCTGTGGGAACTTGGGAAATGAGGGGGAAGAGGCAAATGGACAAGAGGAACTTCCGACTACAAATCAAAGCAGGAGAAGGGGAGAAAGGGCAGGGGAGGATGCTGATGGCCTAAAGATAGACCTGCGGCAGTGCTGAAGACATGAGTTTGTCCGTCCTGGGACAAATGGACAGCTTCCCTTGTTGGCGAGGAAAGAGCAAGCCAGTGGCCAGTCCTGAGGAGACACAACAGTGGAAGATCCCAGAATCACATCCTCAACTATGTGGAAAACTATTTCAAGTAAGCAGGCGTGGAAGACAGCAGACAACCTTGTAATCATTTTGAAATTATATAACTGTATTGTTGGAAAAACGTAAGAGGAAAAAATAAGAATACTGATAAAAGATTGCACTGAGATTGTTGCCTGCTAAGCAAGTGATAAAAAAAAAATGGTTTTCTCATTTATAAATGATGATCAGTTAAAAATGTAAAAGAAAATCGCACAGAGCCTTTATGGAATAAAGGAGGGAAAGGACAATTTGAAGAGACAGAAAGCGAGAACTTTTCTTAGAAGAATACTCAACTTTTAAATTCAGAAGTTGATATGTAAATATTATTGGATTGCCAGAGATATCCTAAAAAGATCTAGAGAGTTAAATTAAATTTTTTTTTTTAAAAAAAGAAAGAAGCTAGGCACTATGAAAAGCACTGAAGACAAAGAAAAATGAGAAGTTAAAAATCCTGATGTATAGAGCAGACATCGAGGAATACAAGAAAACAAATTACTGATGTGCTTAATAGGAGCTATGAAAGAAGTTAGGGGCCAGGATCAATTAATAATTCGAAGGGGACTTGACCTAAATCCTAAAGGTAAATGAGTATTTGCTGACATTTAAGAGGACAGGAGTGAGGATATATATTCCAGGCAGAGGGGTGGCTCAGAGGCCTGCCATAGAAGTTCCCCAAAACTTGAAATAGTTTAGTAAAGCTGGAGAAGAGGGCGCTGGGGAAGTGGGGTGCGCAGTGATGAGAAATAGGGCTACAGGGACAAGGAGGGCCTAGTACACAGAGGGCTTTCGGTCAAACTAAGCAACCCAGACTTGACTCAGCAGGCCGGTCTTTCCCAAACCATATTTCACTGAATATTAAGGGCTTCCTCAAGAAAGGCAGATGAATGTTCTATACTAAATCCTTATTTTTGTCCCTTATCATGCTTATAAGATTACTAAAGCCTCTGAGAAGTCCTGCAGGAAAGAATACTTATTTGATCTTTAATCGCTATTTTCAGAAAACACCTACCAATTTGAATCACAATTGGAAAATCTTACTGTAAGCGATGGTGAAAATTAAATTATTTCATGCAGAGCACTGAGTGCCACACTCTTGGTGCTTTTGAAGAGCTCTAGGCAAGACTGGGTCACTACAGGCAATACCGAAGTTAGTGAGTCAGAGCTATAGGCCAAAGACTTCTCCCTTAATGACCTATCAGTGGACTCGATAATCGTGAATGAAAAGACGCTTCCTTTTAGAAATGGGGATGAAGAAGGTGTTGATCTAGCTCTAACTCAACACAAGTCTTCAGGACAATGGCAAATTCAAGGAACAAGGAATCATCCACTTGCAGTGTGCTCAGAATGTTTGACCTTCCTTCAGCTATTCTTGGCAGTGGACAAGGGTGGGGTGCATAATAGGACACAGATTTTATTTTATTATTTTATTTTTTGAGACAGTCTTACTCTGTTGCCCAGGCTGGAGTGCAATAGTACGATCTCAGCTCACTGTAACCTCTGCCACCTGAGTTCAAGTGATTCTTCTGCCTCAGCCTCCTGAGTAGCCGGGATTATAGGCACCTGCCACCACACCTAGCTAATTTTTGTTGTTTTAGTAGAGACAGGGTTTCACCATTTGGCCAGGCTGGTCTTGAACTCCTGACCTCATGATCCACCTGCCTCGGCCTGTGCTGGGATTACAAGTGGGAGCCACCGTGCCTGGCCAGAGCGCAGATTTTAATCAGGAAAACCTCCCTGAGCCTCCATTTTCTCACATATAAACTAAGTGTAGCAACCACTCTTTTTAGAGGCTATGGTCCAGTTTGGTTGATAACGTAGAGGATGGCATGAAATGCTACTCAATAAATAGGTGATTTTATTGTTTAAGCATATTTCTTAATTTGGAGCGGCAAGATTTTCTAACTTCCCTTGCTGAAAAATCTGGAGGTCCTCAGAAAATGCTTGTCACAAGTCCTCCAACCATTCCCCCGACCCTGCATGCAGGCTGAGGTCACAGGCCTTGGAAACCAAGGGTGGGGCAGAGGAAGGGCGTGTTTCCCAACCGGACAAGGCCCACATCTCGCCTTCCACTGATTCAGATACTTAAGGTCGGAGCTTAATACAAGAAGAGAGGAAAAGACCAGTCATCACAATAGCTCCAGAAAGGAAGGGAGTGCTTATGAATGAGAAAGGAGTAGGGGGCCAAGGGACAAGAACGCCTTTGGGAAGCAGTCAGACATGGAATCACAGTAAGCAGATGGGAGCTTGTTCCCTGATAACCATCAGTAACTAACACAGTTATGAAGGAATGCCTTGAGGTCAGGACTGATCCTGGTGTCTGCTGCTGGGGTTTTTGGGGAAATCAGTGCAATAGTAAAGTGTATTTTGGGGTACAATAGCTCTGATTCCAACCCTGGCTCTGTCACTTACTAAGCATGTGGTCAGTTGACATCTATAAGCCTCAGTCTCCTCATCTGTAAAATAGGTAGAATAGTATATCCTTCTCTGGGTTGCCAGGATCAAAGGAGACAACATGGAAAGGAACCTGTCTGGCACAGGATGGGCACTCAGGACACTTTTCAGAAATACGGGTTACCCTTTTGCCCTGGTGAATGATATTTACTCAATGTCACTCACCAGGGCAAAAGGGTAACCTGAATGACATTGAATAAATATCATTCACCAGGGCAAAAGGGTAACCTCGATTTCTGAAAAGCAACCTGAAATATGGCAATTTCAATTTCACCAAAACAACAAAGAGGAGTTGAAAATGAGATTGCACAATGACCTTTCATCCAGTGGCTACATCTGATATGAGAAGTAAGCTGGTGGCAACAGGCTTTGAGATTGATGAAAGGATCCAATGACCTTCTCCATCCCACTCCAATTTCACTGCTGCTAAATGGGTTGGATTTTGCCAGGGTAGAGCCCAGTTCACACGAGCCACCCCAGGCCAGAGGTTTGGGCCTCACTAGGATCAGTGAGTACATTCTGGAGCCGGGGACAAGTTAACTCTGGAGACTCCATTCATTCCCACTCCACAGGAGACAGGTAAAATTTATTGAAGAAAGGAAGTCAAACCCTGCTGATAGATGATGCCATCCCCCTATTCTGGACCGAAACATACCTTCCCAGATCAGAATGCCTATGGGGATTTAGTAAGGTCCTAGGTGCCCTGAAAGGGTAAGCAGAGCTGGACAAAACCTGAAAGCCTAAATCAACTTGACCTCCTCTAGTCTATTGCTGACATTCTGTGTTCACCCCTCCATCTGCGTGAAGGCTTCTGGGCTAGAGAATCAGCCCTCTGAAACTGCTTTCCAAGCACCAATATGACACTGCAGAAAATGATTTGCAGCCAGAGCAACTAGATTGGAATCTTCTCTCTCCTACATACAAGCTGTATGGCCCTGGATAAGTCACTCTGCTTCTGTGAATTTCTTTCTTCTCATATATAGCGTAAGAAGATTTGTTTAGTTTTTTAAATGTTAGAAGCATCTATTCAAGACTCCGTGAAAGACACAGATATTAAAAAGTCCATTCACTAAAACAGCACATAATCTTAAAGACCTTTTCTTGTACTAAGATTTTGCTTTCAGTTGATAAAAAAAAAAAAAAAAAAACCAAACTGCTGATTGTGGATATTATAAAAAGAAAGGTGTATGTCTGTTTTCCCTATCCCTAAATTATGTATGTAAGCCCCGGCATGTAGAACTCACTCTGTCAGTGGACTTCTCTTCTCCTTCCTTGTCCTAGCTTCAGAACCAGGATCTTGTGGAATCCCAACAAAGCCTCCTTAGAAAGGACGGACTGAATTTGGGGTCGCTCCTCTGGTCTGAACCAGCAGAGTCAGATGAGTGGCTGAGTCACACTCTCGTTCTTGCTGAGTCATGTGTGTTTCATTACATGATTTGCATACTGGTGGAACGGGTCTGTACTGTCCTCTCACTTCATTTCCATTGCTCTTGGGACAGCTCTGCTAAGAGTGAAAGGGAGGCTTTTGTCCTTCCTTAGGTCCCTGCCTACCCTCTTCCTGGAAGCCAGTCCGGACCACTGACACCCAGTGAGGAACTCCCTTCTCCAATCTCCTCTATGGCTCTCACTGGGCTCTGGTTCATGTGCCTGGTGGGTGGCTTGCAAACATAGCGTAGAACTAGAATTTCTTTCTGGAATGTTCTTTACTTTCAGGACAAAATAATTTTCTATTGACTTTTCTCCTCCTTTAGAAGAAAATCAAATCTTGTCTCCTGTCGCTGTCAGAGGGAGGAAAGAAAACTTCCATCTTGATGAGCACTGTTCCAGAGCCCAGGCCAGGTGCTTTAAGTTACATTACCTCCAATTTTCACAATAATCATGTTAGGTGGATACCACTGGGTTCATTCTACAGATGCAGAAATCAAGGCTAAAAGAGGCCATGGTACTTGCTGAAGGTAACTGAAAGATAGGATGTACATTGAGTATATTTTCCTCTTTCTGAGTCTGTGCTCTGATCACAGAACCACCTGGCTTCTGTAGGAAATCACTGCCTCACCGAAAGTCTTCGTCTTTTTATACTGGACCTCGGTCTTTGGAGACAATCAGCAGTTTGAGGGCATTACACCAAAGGACAACCTCCAGGGGACATTTGGAACTTCAGGCTCCTCTAATTCACTTGCACATACTTCCTCAACCCCTACATTCAAAACACAAATATACAGCTTTTCTGAGAGTTAGAGTAGAAGAATCTCTCACCTGATCTGAAGCTCAAGGGAGTCTAGGAGCTGACTCAGTATACCTCATAGCAGAGGTGAGAGCCGCTTCCATCCCCTCGTCCACCCCTAAGCAGAGAACGCAATCAGCTGTTTCGCCACTATTTACTTCTCTGGCTTTCCACACACAATTATGAGCTCTTTTGGTGTCCCCAGGCGCTCACACAGGGTCTGTCACAGAACAGGTACTCAGAAACAGATGGATGTGTGGTAAGGTAAATGAATGTTATAGGGAGAAAAAGGAAAAACGTCTGGTGCCGTGGTTTATTCCCTTTGGAAACAACAATCTTGCTCCCGCCAGGAGTTTCCACGGCCACTCCCAGGATCTGTGGGTACACCTCGTGGGCATACCAGATCCCGGGTTCCAGGGCACCAAACATGCAGAAGAAAACCTCAATGACTAACAAGCACGGCCCAGAGAAAGCGGTGTCAGAGCACAGCCACTTCCCCATTTCCTTGGCTGTGCTCTGACACACAAACAGTTCTCGTGGGACAGCACAGTAGGAATTAATAGAGAAAGAGTTCGGCCAAGACGTTCCCTACACTACACAGGCCCTTAGCAATCTATCAAGTCCGTGATGAGGAGACAAGGACATTTCTGATTGGAATGGAAAGGAGGATGGCCCAAGAGTGTCAGAAGAACTGACATTCATCCATTCATTCTTCAGATATTCATTATACAGTTACCAGGTGTCACGCATTGTTTTGGGAAACAGGACATAGCAGAGAATCTAAGAGACCAAAAAAATCTCTCCCCCAAGAATTTACAATCATTTTTTTTAGAGATGGGTTCTCACTATGTTGCCCAGGCTGATCCTGAACTCCTGGGCTCATGCGATCTTCCTGCTTTAGCCTCCCAAAGTGCTGGGATTACAGGCATGAACCATTGTACCCAGCCAGAATTTATAATTTAGTTAGAAGAAACAAACAAGCATGTAAATATATAGTATGTCAGACGGTGAGAAGTAAGGCTGCAAAGGGGAATAGGGAGAATAGTATCAGAGGAGGGGTCTGTCATTTTAAACAGGGGAGTCAGGAAAGCCTTCTGGAACGGGACCTAAAGAAGGTGAGGGGACAAGGTGCAGAATTCCAGGAGACAGGGGAGAACAGCAGCTAAGGAAAGGCCTTAACACAAAGTGCTGCCTAATCCAACCCGCAAAATGAGGAGCTGCGACTGATGATCCCAAAGGTATTTTCCACTCTCAAGTGTGCCCTCAGTTCCCTGGTTCCTACCAGCCATCCCAGCTGTACTGAACTGAATACCTGCAATTCTCCAAATCACCATCCTCCTTTTCACCTTCATACACATCGTTCTTCCAGTCTCCTCTTTCTTCATGTGACTACCTCTCCTGCCACCCCCTGCTCCAGGTTAGCACAGGGGCCACAATTCTGAGAGTCCATAATATAACCTACACATCCCCTTGTCCCTGCTGGACAATGTACCAGACTATTATGTACCAGCCAATGTACCAAAGCAGGACATTGTCTACTGCTTCTCTAGACTACATTATGCAAGGATGTAACCATCTCCCCATTCCCACTCCTAGCATAGTGCTTGGCGCATAATAGTCCCTCACTAAGTATATACCAAAAGCTGAATGTTGGATGCACAGGTGAGTTCCCTAAGGGTGGGGCCCAGGTCTTATTCACCTCAATATCCCCAAAAGGTAGCAGAGCGCCCAGCCCAACAGAGGAGACACTAGGGGTGCTGCATGAATTGGCGTCTGCCCTCGTGTTGGCATTTTACCCAGATAGCATGTCATCCTCAACCTCTGAGCAAGGAGGTTCAGGGTCAATCCAGATGTGGTTCTCTGGGGTTCAGGTCAGGGCTCAGAGGTATAAAACATAGTTTATGCTTATATATGCTGTGGGTTTGTGTGTTTTTTTAAAATTAGAACTTGCATTAATCTCTAACAAGCCTTAACCTCACCCTTAAGCTTCTGTGCCCAGAGATAATTTGGTGTTTGAGGCATGGTTTTTCCAAGCTCATCATTTGGCAAAATTTACTCATTGACCTCACATGAAGTGCTCTTAAAGCTATGGAGGTTCTGGAAGTGGCTGCTGCTGAAAGGCCTGGAGTGGAGACGCTGGTGCTTCCGGTCTGACATTCCCTGAACTTGACGGTAATGTGGCATAAGTTTGTTTCAATAGCTTCCCATCTTCCTTTTTAGGTTCAAACTTCTTTCAAATAGAGCCATAGTGACTGAGAGATAAATAGGCCATCTCATCCCATTCTTTCATCTGACAGATGGGGAAAGTGGAGTTCAGAGAGGGAAAGTGGCAATAACTCTGCAAAACAGACATGATCACCTCCACTTTACAGAGGAGTACACTAAGGCTCTAAAGTTATGTAACTCGCTCATGGTTTCATAGCTAGTCATGATGCAGCCAAATTTGATTCCACATCTGCTTGATTCCAAAAACAAAAGCTGTCAATGCTAAACCAGGCTGGCTCAAATGTGATTCTCCCCAACACCCCAGGGAAGCCATGAATCCAGGCTGCATGAATAAAAAAACAGCATGGGGTGCACCCGGGAGGCCAGTCTATTTCCCTAACTCCAGCACTTCCTGAAGCCCAATATAAAAGCCCTGGGGGAGGGTCTAAGGGCTTCTTGGACTGACTGCAGCGTCTCCCACCTTCTCTTGTGGCCCGAAATGGTGTCCTTTCAACTTCCTTTAGAAAGTTTTGCAAATCACCCGAGCACGGTGGCTCATGCCTGTAATCCCAACACTTTGGGAGGCCAAGGCAGGTGGATCATCTGAGGTCAGGAGTTTGAGACCAGCCTGACCAACATGGTGAAGCCCCATCTCTATTAAAAATACAAAAATTTGGCTGGGCATGGTGGCTCATGCCTGTAATCCCAGCACTTTTGGAGGCTGAGGTGGGTGGATCACCTGAGGTCAGGAGTTCGAGGCCAGCCTGGCTAACATGGTGAAACATCATCTCTATTAAAAATATATTGGGAGGCCGAGGTGGGCAGATCATGAGGTCAAGAGATCAAGACCATCCTGACCAACATGGTGAAAACCCTTCTCTACTAAAACTATAAAAATTAGCTGGGCTGGGGTGGCGTGCACCTGCAGTCCCAGTTACTCAGTAGGCTGAGGCAGGAGAATTGCCTGAACCCGGGAGGTGGAGGTTGCAGTGAGCCAAGATTGTGCCACTGCACTCCAGCCTGGCACCTGGTGACAGAGTGAGACTCTGTCTCTGTCTCTCTCTCTCTCTCTCTCTCTCTCTATATATATATATATATATATATATATATTTAAATAAAAAATAAAAATAAAAATACAAAAATTTGCTGGGTATGGTAGCACGTTACTGTAATCCCAGCTACTCAGGAGTCTGAGGGAGGAGAATCACTTAAACCTGGGAGGCGGAGGTTGCAGTGAACCGAGATCGCACCACTGCACTCAAGCCTGAACAACAGAGCAAGACTCTGTCTCAAAAAAGAAAAGTTTGTAAATCAGCCGAGCACAGAGGCTCACACCTGTAGTCCCAGCACTTTGGGAGGCCAAGGTGGGTGGATTACTTGACCCCACGAGTTCAAAACCAGCCTGGCCAATATGGCAAAACCTCATCTCTACAAAAAAATACAAAAAGTAGCTGGGTGTGGTGGCATGTGCCTGTGGTCCCAGCTACTCAGGTGGCTGAGGTGGAAGGATCACCTGAGTCCAGGAAGCAGAGGTTGCAGTGAGCCAAGATCCACTGTGCTCCATCCTGGGTGACAGAGTGAGACATTGTCAAAGAAGAAGAACAAGAAGGAGAAGGAGAAGGAGAAGAAGCAGCAGAGGAGGAAGAAGAAGAAAGCTTTGCAGACCAAATGTTACAAGAGCTGAGATTTCTCTGTAGTATCACATAAGCATATGCCCTGGCAAAGAGTGCTGTACACATTTTTTGGCCCTTATCTTCACAGGTTGTTTTAGGGCAAGATAATCTTAGAGCTAAAAATAGAGCTGTGTACATATACCTTGCATGTGTGAGTTGTAAGTGTTGAATGTGTGTTTGTACTAGAGTTCTGAAGAGTGTATATGCACAGTGGGGTGGGAGGTGGGGGATATAATGATATGCTAAGGAGAGGATGGATTGATGGATTAAGGAGGCTCGCCTTCTCTTCTTTTTTAGACACAAGGTCTCCCTATGTTGTCCAGGCTCCTCTCGAACTCCTGGCCTCAGGGATCCTCTCACCCTGGCCTCCAAAAGTGCTGAGATTGCAGGCATGAGCCACCGTGCCCAGCCAAAGGAGGCTCTCCTCCCTCCCTCTCTCTTCCTTTCCCCTCTCCCTTTCCCCTCTCCCTTTCCTCCTCCTTCCCTCTTCCGGCAACATGGAAGCACTACAACTTTTTCCTCCCTCTGAGTGATGCAAATAAACCTTCAATCAAAATATACTTCTCACCCATCATCCCCATAGAGATCTCCAGCTGGTAAGGAGGTAATTGGAGTTGGGGGCAGAAGGGAGGGGATATCTCAACCATCAAAGCAAAGGAGAGAGACGGTCTCCTTCAGGCAAAATTTAAGTTAGGGTTAAGAGGTAATACTCCTTAAGTTCATCCTGAAGAGGTCTGGTTTTTGTTTGTTTTTGTAGCGTAGTACAACAAAAAGAACACACAACGATGCTAAAGTCTGGCCTGCAAATACCTTTTCTTTTCTTTTCTTTTCTTTTCTTTTTTTCTTTTTCTTTTTTTTTTTTTTTTTTTTTTTTGAGACAGAGTCTTGCTCTGTTGCCAGGCGCCAGGCTGGAGTGCAGTGGCACGATCTTGGCTCACTGCAACCTCCGCCTCCTGGGTTCAAGCAATTCTCCTGCCTCAGCCTCCCAGGTAGCTGGGACTATAGGTGCATGCCACCACATCCAGCTAATGTTTTTGTATTTTTAGTAGAGATGGGGTTTCGCCATGTTGGCCAGGATGGTCTCAATCTCTTGACCTCATGATCTGCCTGCCTCGGCCTCCCAAAATGCAAATAACTTTTCTGTCTCTTCCTGACAGTGGAACTTTTGTTACTAAACGTCTTAGATTCAAGTTGGAGAGGATAATCAAAACTACACCTCATCAGGTCACTAAGAACCAAATGTCATAGAGTAAGTAGACATGGTGCCAGGCACAGAGCAGGCACCCAAAGTGTGTCAGAATCTTCACCTGTTATACAGCTGTCAAGGCCACAGTGCACAATGCTGGCTTCAAAACAATCCAGTATTTTTCTCTTGGAATAAAATGAAGAGACATGAAAAAAATGAACACATACCCGGTTTCTCTAAGCACTTTTATAAAAACACTGAGATTACATTTTTAAAATTGTTTCCAGCCCCTGGGTAAAATATACACATGGAGCAGGAACCTAGTATCTTTGCTGAATTTTCCTTTCTAAGAGCAAAACAAAAACAAAAAGATGAAGAATGAAGGGAAGTGCTATTCATGAACATGTAAAACTCATGTTAAATATTGTCATAGGTTGGGGCCCATCTTTCAGCTCTGTATCCTTGGTAATGGGAAGCCAATGTTGGCTTACTTTAGAGGCCTCTACACTTGGAAAGGATTGCAGGAAAAAAAAACAAAAAACAAAAATAAAACAACCTCTCTGTTGTTTTTCCCAATTCCTAATTATGCTTTTTAAATAAGTTGAAATAAAAATATTCTTTTTCCAAACAGTTTGTGCTCCTCTGAGCTATGTCTGACCTCTCAGCACCTTCTCACTCTGAACTCCACCAAAGCGGCTGAAAGCAGGAAGTGCCTTGGCACACACGGACCTCATTCAAGGGGAGAGGAAAGGCAGGGAAGCCCACGTGTAACTGACAAAGAAAAACAGACCAGCCCTCTGTCTGTACGGCAGCTGGAGGCAAACAGGGCACTTCACCTGCATTGCCCGACAGCCTGCAGGAAATCAGAGCAGACACGGCCATGAGAAGAGCAACATGGGAATCAAATCATGGTTCCACCACTGGTTGAAGGAACTTAAACATGCAACTTTTCCTCTCTGGTCCTTGGTCTGTGGATTTGAGAAATGGGGCATGGATTGTGTGCTTCACAGTGCTGTTATGAAGTCACGCATTCTCACGGAGCAGAAGTATTTTGCAAAACTCAAAATTATTCTAAATACTTAGGTAATGATAATCCTTAAAGCCCTTCCTTCAGTATAATATGAAGAACTGACATGGTGAACGTTGGGCTTGAGCAACAGTCCTGGTGTTTAAGTAAATTTTGGCAGTTCCCTTTAATTCTCTAAGCCTTACTTACCAATCTTTTGCCACAATAGATTTTCCAAAAACGGTGCTGGCACCCTAAAATGTTATATGTAGGTTGGTGCAAGATTAACTGTGGTTTTTGCCATTGAAGTAATGTAATCCAGGGGTTTCTGTAATGGCAAAAACCTCAACTACTCTTGCACCAACCTAGCACAAGTGGCTTTATCACTTTAAAATTTCAAAATGCATCCTTCCTGCTTATCAAGCAGCTATGGCAAATACTATTTTTATTTGAAAAATGGGGGGAAAAACTGGAAAGTGAAATAACTTCTGCTAAGGCGGTGGCAGAGCTTAGATTCACACCCAGCTTTTCTAACTAACCTCTTTTTCAAGGATTTCACAGTGATGTCATGCCCCTAACTCTTTTGAGGGCTATCATATCAGAAGGGATTGAAGCTGGGGCTGAGCACTGTTCAAATCAAAGGGTGGGTACTTACCACCAAATACAGCATGGTGTACATGGAGAAGGAGGCATGGCCAGAGAAGAAGGACTTCCTGCAAGAGCAAGAGAGGGCCATGAGAGGGCCATATTCACATTCCTGATACACACTTGTCTGTCTGTCTTCCCTCCCTAGACTGTAACCTTTAGAAAAGGCACTATTCCATGTTCATTTTTGCATCCCTGGTAGTGTTTTGGACCCATGCCTGGAGCACAGCAGGCACCCATGAATTCATGAATAAACAAAAGAATGAATGAATGGACTTACCAGTGCTATTATCAGAAGTATGGATTTACATATCCATCTCAATCATCTGACCGTGAGTTCCTCAAGAGTAGGAACTATGCTTTATTCACCCATCTAAACCAGAGCCCGGCTAGGAAGTGCTCACTGAACTGCACTGTATCAAAGGGGCCCATGCTCTGGCCATGGGGAGGTGGTGTCTCACCTGGCTTCCTGGACTTTGCTGTCATCCCCTCTGCATCTGTAGTTCTGAATGTAGCCTTCAGAGCAGTTGATCTGGCTGAAATCAGGGTTGCAGACACTCAGGAAGTGAGGACGCAGGCGCCCTATGGACACTTTGGCAATGTCTGTGAAAGACTGGCTGATGGCACAGCCAAAGAGAAAGCAGCCCACTTGCTTATAGAGTGCTGCCACGTAGGGGTTCTGAATCGTCGACCGAGACTTCTTCAGGTAATAGATCCGGTAGAATTCCCCTGTGATGATCTAAAAGGAATCCAATAGGGGAATTAGGTAGTATCAAGACTCATCATCAACACTGATGCTGTAAAGGATATTTAATGATATAGGAGAACATTCAGTATTTGCAAAGGAGTGTCCTAATTTTCTATTTATGAAATATACAGACACAAATATGAACAGAAGGAAAGATCAAAGTGCTAACATAGTTGGGTTTTTTAAGCCCAACGTGACCATATAATACCTTTGTAAAAATATACAACCAAATACATTTATATGTCTATATGTGTGTGGGTGTGTGTGTGTGTGTGTGTGTATATATATATATATATATATATATATATATATATATATATATTTTAAGGGAGAGACAAATAAGAACTTAACCATATAAAAGAAATACTAAATGAAGAATCAAGGACAAGGTTAAGCATAACTATGATGTCACAGGGTCTGAGCAAATCTCAGGATTCTGGGATTGGGGGTAAAAGATCACCGACAATGACCTGACCCTAGTAAGGGCCTCAGCCTCATGCTGACATTGGCCATGGGGAGAGTTTCTGTATGAAGAGATGAATACACCACAGTTAGGTCCTGGGGAATCCAGATTCTGTCGCCAATCTGGTGTCCTTCAGCAATAATCTACACCCTCCAAGCTTCAGCCTCCCGCTCCATAAAAGAAGGGTGTTCACCTTTGTAGTTAGTTGTTGGTTCAAATAGGATAACATTAATGGGAAATGACCTGGATCGTAGAAAGTAGTGCTTTTATTTTGCTTTGTAAAAGCATAGTGTGGTGAATGGAACACCAGTCTATAAACTAAGAAACTTGCAGTACGATGCCCTTCAGTGTTTGTGAATTTCCTCTAGTCAGCCTGTGCTGTCTTCTCTGATCCTGACGATCCTTCTCAAATCATTCTTGATTTTCATACTGTATCTATGATATGATGCTTAGAGGAGATTTATCACTACTAAAAACAATCCACCAAGTACTGGTTACCTACTATATACCAGACATTGCTTTTATATTCTTTATGTCATGAAATCCTGGTGCTTAAGATAGCTATCTTGACATCATTTATATCAAGAATGAGTAACAGCTGATGCGTTGTAAAGTAAACAGCTATGATGTGTACAATCACATACGCTGCTGCCTTTGTCTTAACTCTACAGTCTAGCCACAGCTACTTCCTGGTTGTAACCACAGCCCAGAGACAGTGATGGCCAGCTTATCACTCACCACAAAAGACTCTTCACACTTCCTCCCAGGACAGGATGATGAGCTACACTTGCCCTTTCAGAGGGCAGAGAGCATGTGCACAACCACAAGGGAAGCAATAGGCTGGCATATCCAGACACTCCTTTGCAAAGGCTCCCATTATTCTTTTGTAGGGGAGGAAGACATGAAGTCTGATCAACGTCCTTGAGGACTCCAAAGTCTGGGGAAGGATGACCATGTAGGAAGGAAACACCAGCTGGGCTCAGGGACAAACAGGTGCAGCAGTAAGAACAGCTCCTATCACTGCCAATGTTGACACAGTGAACTCTGTGTTTATAAATGCTTTATATGTAAGAGCTACATTTTGTTTTCCCAGATAATACTGAGTACAATTCCGTATTAGATGAACATAGTCAAAGGCCACTCTAGCCAGCATCTTGGCATAGCCATTTCCTGAGAGAGCAAAACTAGTATGTGACCCTGCCTAGATGCTCAAAGACTATCAATTGAAGGAACAAATGAATGAAAGGGAGCAGAACGGTAGTCGTCATAGTTGCCTTATTGCAAAATTGGAAATATCCCCTAAACGTTACCAAGAACCCTTTGATAACACGTTGCAGAGATTAAACTCTGAGAAGCATGGCAATTCATTAATGAAAGAGACTATTATATTTAGAAGAAACTTAGGTCCAAATTAGCTCACATCTAAAGATTAAACCCAGGTGCACTGACTCCCTGCCCAGCATTCTTTCCTACCATTCATGATCTAATTCCCCTTTTGAACCTGTTTATACATTTACCCTATGTAACCTCACAGGCAAACAAGTTCCAGATGTTTATTATCGCAATCATGTTCTCTTACTCCTTTTTATTCTTCCTTATTTATAAATTATATGAGACTTTATATGCAGGGGAAGAGCACTGAACTAGGAGTCAAGTAGCTCAGGTTCAAGTCCCTACTTGTTTAGTGAATTTGGGATAAATTGGTTTCTCCATTTGCAAAATGAGGGCGCTAGACTCTGATGTATTACTTCATAACTGCAATGACATTTTTCTCAACTCTCCTGGGCTATGTCCATCATCTACTACTAGCCTGCTAACCAAGCACAGGTAATAAACAACAGCAGAGGCAAGTTACTTGCTCAGAGATGACACCACAAGCAGGGAGCAGAACCAAGGCCCCAGGCAAAATCTCTGACCTCGGATTGCTCCCCCGTTCCCTAAACCAGCCACTGCTACAGATTAAGGAACTGTTTCTAAGCAGGCGTGGCCTGAGGATCAGTCAACACAATTTCCTGTTTAATGCTGAGAACATGTGAGTTTCCACTGCAAATTAGCATCTCTTGCATGAATTTACTGATTAATCTCAGATGAGTCACCTTTCTGCTCTAGTCACGTTAGGGAGAAGGGGTTTCATTACAATTTAAGGATTCTGTTCAGCTCAAATATCCCATAATTCTAAAACTTCCATTTTTAGTGCCATACTTTTTTTTTTTTTTTTTTTTGAGACAGAGTCTTGCTCTGTCGCCAGGTGCCGGGCTGGAGTGCAGTGGCGCGATCTCGGCTCACTGCAACCTCCACCTCCCAGGTTCAAGCAATTCTCCTGCCTTGGCCTTCAGAGTAGCTGGGACTACAGATGTGCGCTACCATGCCCAGCTAATTTTTATATTTTAGTAAAGACAGGATTTCACTATGTTGGCCAGGATGGTCTCGATCTCTTGACCTCGCGATCTGCCCACCTCGGCCTCCCAAAGTGCTGGGATTACAGCCGTGAGCCACCGCGCCTGGCCACCCTCTTAAGAAAGTAAATTGCAAAGTAAGATGTTTCCTTCACTCATGAGAAGACAAGGGAATGAAAAGGACATTTTGCGGTACCTCAAATTCTTAATAACCATGTCAACAGCAGCCATCTCTTATATTTATTTTGTACTGTAATTTCATTTAATCTTATCTGTGAAGAAGATCTCCCATTTCACGGATGGAGATACGAAGGCTCTGGGAGACAGTGACTTTTCTGAAGGATTTGAGGCTCGTAAGTGACAGAGTTGAGAGTAGAGCCCAGGTATTCTGACTCTTAAGTTCAAAGACCCACAGCAGACTACAGTGAGATAATTTTATTATTTCTATCATTACTAAAACCAATTTCCACTGTAGAAGAGCAATTGCAGGTTTTTAAGGAGAGAGCCAGGCTGAAGCCATTTAGCAGACACATGACTCCAGGACCACATGGCTTCTGGGGCAGCCTTGACAGATTTTGGAGTTAATGAGCAACAAATTATGTATTTTCTCCATCCCCTTGTACAGAAGGGTCGGGGAGTCAACAACACAGCCATAAATCATCATTATGAACCAGCCGGACTTGGCTTCTTGTAATCCTAACCCTTAAAAGTCTATTTAATGAAATTTGGGCTGTGAAAGGGAGCCTGAATACCTCACCTCTACAGACGAGGCGAAGGCTTAAATTGTCCTCCGACACGTTACGCACCTAACTCTAGAGTCCTAGATTTACTGCTTTCGGACTTTATTCATTACTCACAGTGTTTTTATTCCTGGGTAATAAAATAAATTATCCCCTCCCCCTCCCCCTACAAAGGGTCTGTCCCCACTCCCAGACTCCTGCCCCCAGAGCCCTCATTTCTGCCTCAGTCAGCAAGGTTCTGATATGTAAATTGTACTGCTGAGAAAATGCCTTCAATGTTGATTCCTTTCTGAAACAGCAAGCAACAGATTCTGGGGGTGATGGCAGGCTGCCAGGCAAGCAGAGAATTCTCCCCTACCTGCCTTTTAAAGCACTTGGCACAGAATCTGGAAACTAATAAAATGGAAAAGCATGGCAATTAAGCTACAAGGGGACAGAAAGGGATCAGTCCTTCGGCTGCAGTTTGCAGAGGTTGGCTCCAGCTCCAAGACAGCTCCTCTTCCTGTCTTTTCTGCTGAAAAAGAGCTCAACTGTCCACACATTCACAAATATTTAACTGTTATGGAGAGGAAATATGAAGAAAAATTAAGACAGACTTTTGGAAAACGATAGAGCATGAGGTGGTGAAAGAAGCAACAATGTGTAACCAGAAAAACCTGAATCTTGCCTATTGCCTTAGGCATGTGACTTTACCTCTCTGGGCTTACAGTGTCCTCATCTATAAAATAAGGTTAATAATATCTACCTGGCAGGATTGTCAGGGAATTAGATAAGGTGATATGTCAATCACCTGGCACCTAGCCGGAGAGACCTCCAAACGTTAACTTTTTTCTCCCTCCATTGGAGAAGGGGAAAACAAAAAACAAAACACAACCACGAAAACATGTTTTGTAGAGAACGTCTCTTCCAAGAGCTCCTTGGACAATACCATACCTAACTGAAGAGTTTAGAAGCACTACCCCCCCCAGGGTAGGATCAGAAAATGTGTGTATGGATGACATTGTTTTTGATAATTTTATCTAGCATGCCTTTTTTTTTTTTACACTTTTTTTCTTTTCTTTTCTTTTCTTTTTTTAATATATAGAGATGGGGTTTCACCATGTTGGCCAGGTTGGTCCTGAACTCCTGACCTCAGGTGATCCACCAGCCTCCACCTCCCAAAGTGCTGGGATTACAGGCGTGAGCCACCGTGCCCAGCCTAGTATCTCTTTTTCAGCAGATCAATACAGAAGCAAAGTCTAAACCCAAAGCAGAAGGGGACAACCCTACTCTACTGTTTTGTGTTATTTTTAACATTCCATTCTATTTATAAATAATCCCAAGAAAAGTAATATTTTTGCACAGCATCCTAACAATCTCTCTTTCAGAGACCGAGAACTCATCTCCCATCTCTGGGTATGAAGGACAAACTCCTATACTCTGATCTGCTTACATAGTAATATTTGTTTAGTACTTAAAGCTTACAAAGCACTTTCACATCCACTTTACTGTTTGCTTCTCACAACACCCTAGGAATTACTAAATTATTACCAACACTTACATGAATGAGTATGCTGAAGCCCTGAAAGGGCAGTGAATCACTTGATAAAAATGAGACAGCAAGAAGACTATCCCTGAAGCTGGGGCTTCCCCGTTCTAATTCCTGTGCTGTCCCCAATAGCATCAAGCTCGCTTTCTCTTAGAAGTCCTACTAGGCAGTAGCATGTATGTCTCCAGAGAGACAGATGTTCACAGAACACCCAATAAGGGCCTGTCATCTTGAAAGGCACCTGCACCTCTCAGTTCCTGCTAACCACAGAGGGTCAAGTTATTCTTCTACATCTCAGTTACCTAAGTTAGTAAACTTCTTTCTGCCCAGAAAAGATTAATTCAACAAACTGTTGATGATGGAGAATCATAAAGGGAGAATCACATTTCTCACTTTCGTTCTCAGTCCCAAGGGAAGGAAAAATGTAATGTATCTGGGTCTTGTTTCTAATGATGTAGACAGATGTATGGCTGTATTTTTTCTGGAGCTGATTGCTCCATCTACGGCAATAAAGTGCAGTTAACTAGAACTAGTTGATTGGAAATTTAATCTCTGATTCTTCTTTCACTTGGTTCTCATCTTCAGCCTTTTTCAGGAGATCAGTGCCTCACCGTCTGGGAAAGGTAATGAAGACATAGAGGTAATGAAGACACCAGTGTAATTTCTGGGTTTTACGGGTAAATCAAAACTCCAATATCTAAAATAAAGACAGTAAAGAGGCCAGAGATGGGCTACAGAAGCTATTTACAGTGGCTGCCCTGTGCCCACAAGTCTCATGAAGAAGAGTATCTGAGGCATAAAGCATCATTATTTTCCCAAAAGTCAGGGCTTAGAGCCATGGGCCTCCTGAATACCCATCTCTGCCAGTCCATGCAAGACTCTCCCGGCTGTTATTTCTGCAGCATTGCCTACTGCAACCTCTTACTCTTTTTTAACCCTGAATTTCCTAGCCTTCCTTAATATCACACCACCATGCTTTTTGTTCCTATTTCTAAATTTATTTCTCCTTCTCCTAGTGGTTCTACATCTGGCTTCTACCCAATAAATGTGGATCTTTTCTTGGATTGTGTTCCTGGCTTTCTGCTGTGATCTCAGCTGCTTCAATAGCTTCAATTATTACCCCTATGAAGATGACCTTCAAAGGGCATCTCTCTCTCTAGCTTTATCTTACCCCTTTCCCCTAATTGACCCAACTCCAATCTTCTGCTAACTCTCCCAACTGGAGATGTTATTAGCATGTCGAATTAACCAAGTCCTAAGGTCACACCCATTCCCACTCCTGTCCCAAACATCACTTCTCTTCCTTCTTAGACTCTTTCCTCTCCCTTATCCCATTGTCCATCCAACTTTGGCAAGGTCTCTCACATCTATCTTTTTCTCTCTATCCCTTGCATTGCCACCACCGTGGTTCAGGCCTCATCCTTACCTTGGTTAGAGAATTGACCAAGCTCACTTAAAATACTCTCATCCACCTCTAGCCAATTAACTGGAGTAAAAACTCCTCAGCATTTAGGGATCTTCACGATCTTTCTACAGTCTTCTTTTCCTACTGTAGCCTCGTCTACTACCTTATATTCCATTCATCCAGCCAAACAGGTCTGCTCCACCTTTCCTGAAAACACTTCATTGTTTTGAAGTCTCTAAAATTGCTGAAGCAACTCCTTCTGCCTAGAGGGTCAGTCTCTCGGATGAAAATCTCACTCATCCCTTAAAGTAGAGCTGAAGTGCCAACTAGTGCACAGGGTTAGAGTTTGGCTCTGACTTAAGAGTCTTGTACAACTGAGCTCTCTGACTTCATCTATAAAAATGAAGATGATGACAAAGGCAAAAGCAGGGTTGTTGTGAAAATTATATGGCATGAGCGCTCTGCGAATGACAATGATGCCGAAGCCCTGGCATAAGCCTCAGCCTTTAGTGCTCTTCCTCTGAACTCTTTAGATCTCCGACAATCTGCAGCATTTGATACGTTTTGTCCTGGAAGCTCTCCCCTCCCTAGTATCCCCCTCCGTACTCTGTGTACTGCCCTGACTCTCTTCTTATTCTCAGATTAATGCTTTCTTTTCCTTGAGGGTCTAATCCTGTAGTCAGTCTTGTACTTGCCTTGAATTCCCTTTGGAACATTAAGATCCAAGAGCAAGATTTGTATCTTACGCATCACCTTATAGGCCAAGGTGCCTATCACAAAAGCCTGCTTGTCGTAGGGGAGGTATCACCCAGCACCTTCCTACACACAGCATGTGATCACCATCATACAAACCACTGATGCACACTGTCAATCTTAGGCAGTCATCTGCCCAGTGGTCTAGATGTTTTGTCTTCTTCCAAACATTTAGCTCTCCAAGCCCAGTAACTAAAAGCTTTTATAGCTAACTAAATAAAGAGCACGCTCCACAGCACAGGCCAGAGCAGGCCTTCATTAGCGTCTGTGAAAGCACTTAGGCTTGAAAGCCAAACAGACCTAGGTTTTAATTCCTGATCCCCCATTGACTAAGCAGAGTAACCTCAGGCTAGTCACTTCACCCTTATAAGCCTCAATGTCCTCCCTCATTTGTCAAATGCAGTAAATAATACCAATCTCACATAGCTGTTGAAGAGGATTTAAGATAAGACATGAGTTTCTGGTCCATTAAATAGCTCATAAATGTTATTTGATTCCCCACCCCATCCCCAACACGCCCTGCCCCTTACAGAAAGTATTTCTCGACCTCCTAAGCGTTATCACTTCAAATGGAGAATATCATCACCTTCGTATGAGATACATTTTTCAAATAGTCATGAATCCCTAAGAGCTATACCTAACTAAGGAAGAATTCCTGCTGTTCTCACTTCTTCCAGGACATGAGAGTGAGTGCAGAAAGGGAACAAATGATAATTTAGTGCAATCTCCATGCCTGTGTTTGTTAAATCACAAATAGATTCCCCCTCCCTGTTCCCCCAGGGATAAGAAGGTCTCAAAAGAACTCTGTAGCCGTCTGATCAGAGGACAACACAGTTGAAGGATTAATGTGGCCTCTCTCTGTTGGTGGTCTTGGTAATTGCACAGATGTAGAGGATTGTAAACTGGGGGACTGGGTCTCCCACTAACGCACCACTGGGCCAGCACAACTGCACTTTTTTCAGAGTTGAAAACTCGACTAGCCTTTAATGAGGAGGCAATGTTGGGGAACCTTGTTTTCTTGGCAGGGCTCTTGTAGATAAAGGGAGATGGAGGGGTGGGGAGGAACTAATGAAGTCCAGATGTGGGCAAACTGAAGCCTGATACTGAATAAACAAGTCTTGCAGGTACTAAGCTCTTCTTCTTGTCTCTCCAGCAAGAAATTTGCATGTGGTACAGAGAGTGTTCCCATGTGCCTCCTGGTGCATAGTTGAGACTTTAAAGAAGAAAACAGGACATTTTTCTCTGCTCCATGAATCCTCTGATGTCTTTTGGCTTAATGCTTTTGGTTTTCTGCCCCCAGGTTATGGCCTCTTCAGTGATTTTCACAAACATATATTGAGCACTAAGGTCTATGTCTCACATTAGCAATACCAAATCAAGTTGGATCTAACTCTCCCCTGTGCAGCTAACAGGGTAGCCAAGAAATAGACAAGTAGACAGACATGGCAATCAGACAGTGACTACAGCCACAGAGGTGGACCCAGAGTTCTCTCTGACCTTTGGAAGGTCGGGGAGGAGACAGCTGAGGAATGCTTCCTGGAGAGAGTACCTACCATGTGCCCAGAGGAAAAGACCTGGCCTCTGTCTTCAGCAACCTATTGTATAGCTTTTTTTTTTTTTTTTTGAGACAGAGTCTCACCCTGTCACCTAGGCTGGAGTGCAGTGGTGCGATCTTGGCTCACTGCAACATCCACCTCCTGGATTCAAGCGATTCTTCTGCCTCAGCCTCCCAAGTAGCTGGGACTACAGGTGCATACCACCACACTCAGCTAATTTTTATATTTTTAGTAGAAATGGGTTTTCATCATCTTGACCAGGCAGGTCTCGGACTCCTGACCTTAAGTGATCCACCCACCTCGGCCTCCCTGAGTGCTGGATTACAGGCATGAGCCACCATGCCCAGCTTAAGACAGTACGTATTAAAGGTGTTATTTGCCTGCTCGAGATGGGGCAGTTGCTAAGTTTTATGACAAGAGACACAAGCAGCTGGCTGGGCTGAGGTTCGCCACTGTGTCCCCAGGACCTGACACATCAGAGGTACTTGATAAGTAATTGTGGAAGGAAGGTAGGCTGCAGAAGACAGCAGAGGATTCAGAGGACTCAGGGTCTCTGAAGTAGGGCCATGCCACTACTTAGTTATGAGAGAGTCACTTGATATCCTTGAACCCCAGTTGACTTAACTGTAAGAATCTACCTCCCAAGATTCTCTTCTTCTACCACACACAAAGAAGAGCATGCACATAAAAGCCACACTGTAAACTGTATGACACTGCAGAAGATGATTCATTCTCATCACATACATCCTATCACGTGATTTGACAACCAAAACAAGCCTATAGCATTGGTGAACTGTTGTTACCAATTTATAGAAAGGGAAAGTGTAGCTCCAAGGGGTTCAATGCCTCTTCTGTGGGTGAAGGGCAAATCACAGAATGAGGAAGCCAGGAAGCTGGGACACGAACCTAAGTCAAATGATGCCAAAGTTTGATTTTTTCTCTTGCTAGGAATATTGTTACAGAAGTCAAATTCAAGCAGGGTAGCAGTTTTATGGCTAGGGAGAGAAGGGGATTCGCCCATGACTCAACCAGGCATCAATTCCTAGATTTTTTTTTTTTTTTTTTTTGAGATGAAATCTCGCTTTGTCACCCAGGCTGTAGTGCAGTGGCACAATCTCAGCTCACTGCAAACTTTGCCTCTCAGGTTCAAGTGACTCTTCTGCCTCAGCCTCCAGAGTAGCTGGGACTGCAAGTGCCAGCTAATTTTTGTATTTTTAGTAGAGATGGGGTTTTGGCCAGACTGGTCTCAAACTCCTGACCTCATGATCCGCCCACCTCAGCCTCCCAAAGTGCTAAAGTGCTGGGATTACAGGCATGAGCCACTGCACCTGGCCCAATTCCTAGATATTAAAAATCTGTATAAACCCCTTTTAGGGTCTGAGCGAAGCAAGCACTGAACCCATGTATATTGAAAATGAATACTTAGCATTGCCTCCAATTTTCAGTCTTTGCCCATGATACTCTTTGTGATAGAGTGCAAGACGAAACTGAGAGATAGGAGATGATATTTTACTGTTTGCTCCTAGTCTCATTGCTGCTAGAGCCATTAAGCCTTTGCAAGGCAGGGATAGGAACTGTTGCTTTGTGGATTTGGAACGAATTCCTATTATGCTATAATTCCAGAATCTGAGATACATCTGAAAAAGAGGTCAACATGACTAGGTTTTTCCATATCTCTTGCCATTGAAAGGTGTCTGCTTTCTCCATAACACCCGATGATTTGCATCCCTAAACCACACTGGTCTACTCTGCTGCCGTTCCATTCCTTTGTTGCGGGGATCATCCGAATGGAAGCAGGGGCATCCAAATCAGTCACGGCCTCTCTTGCTGTTTTAAACAAACCTGACATTCAGCAGGAGAAGGTTCAAGATAGCAAGCAGCAGGATGATGGGTCAACTTTCAACTCTGGGGCCCTCCACACTCCATGACTGTCACTCCTGTCCTCTCATCAGAACTGGGTTCTGGATGGGGCCAGCTGAGAAAGTGGGACATGTGTCATCGTCATCATTGCTGTTGTTAAATGTAAATTCTCCAGCTTTTCCAGAACTGAGCATAAGAAAGTAATTTATTCCCTCCGCCTCTGAAGTCTTTGTTTTGACCTTTTTCTGTGAGTACCCTTGGTAGTTAGGACAGGTAAGCGGGCTAGTTGGCTTCATTAGGAGCCCCCAATTCACATGTGCCTCCAGCTGAACTGCAACAGTAGTTGGACCAAGAGGAAAAAAAGTCCTATTGCAAAAAGGCGTATGAGTCAAGAGACCTGGGTTCTAATTAAATAACTACAAGAAAAGAGTGGGAGAGGTGTAGCTAAGGCTGGGGTTCCTTTCCTGACTATATTTTTGTCACATATAATGTCTGGCTGTCACTTCACCATTTTTTGACTCTGTTTACTCCCTTAAAATAAAAATGGCTAATATTTACTGGGCATACCATAGTTATCAGGCATTGAGTTACTTCATATACATTAGCTCATTTACTTCTCAAAACCTCAGTAAGTAGACATACTATCTCCGTGTAACAGATGTATTTCCTGATTTCCTGAGACACCATGAGGTTCATTTGCCACATGGTCCACAGCAGAGGGGTTCAGGTCTGAACCAGGGCACGTGTCTTTAACCCTGTGCTAAACTGAAAACCGTAAGAATACCTAGCTCTTGGGGTTTCTTCAAGGGTGAAATGCGTCCACATTGTTCATGTATCTCTCTCATACACAGTAGCACTGGACAAGAGATAACAATTATTGCAGTACTTTCTTTGCTTACGTTTCTCTGGAGCTATAGGAAAGCACCATCTAACCCATTCTGCTGCCATTGTATGGGTTGGGGATGCAATATAGTTGCTCATTGCATAACAAAGCCACAGCACATGACTGTCTCAAGAAAACCTGGGAGGTCAGAAAGCACAATAATTAAAATGTCAACGTGACACAAGGAAAGGGGCAAGAAGTTCCCAAAAGCACATTTTTCTGAAAAATGCTGGCATCCCTTAAGGAGAAAGCGATTGGCCTTGGCAAGCAGCAAGCGAAGAGCTGCTGACCTGAAGCTTTGCTTGAGGAAGGAAGGATGGGAGGAGACATATAAACTCCAAAGAAGCTACTTTAGCATTTTCCTTTGCCCATCCTGGGGCCAGGTCAGAAAACCAGAACCACTCCCAACTAAAAGACTCTGCATGGTCCAGTGATCCCACTGTTGCGAAGTGCAATTCGAGGCATTACGGCATTCATTTGATTCCTACAGCGATCCCTGAGGGAATCCAAACAGCAATCTCATTTTACAGATGAGGAAAATGAAGGTTAGAGAAATCAATGACCTACCTAATTCACATAGCTAGGAGAGACTCTCACAAGGGTGTCTTTCCACTGCCCTGTACCTTGGAGCAGCCCACTAGGCAAGCTGGGAATAATGCCACAGAGAGTGACAGCGTGTGACATTCCTGTCCCTGTGCTTTTCTTATCTCACTGCACTCTTGGGTATAGTGGGTTCCTTTGAAGCATTCAATGAACTGATCCTCCAACTTTCAAAAACACCTGTTCAAACCTCAGTACGTGATACTGTGCAATTTATTTGCCTGCCATGACAAACACCTTTTTCAGGGAAAGCCATTCTTCCTAGAGAACTCAAGCCCACAACTGTCAATTTGGAGCACATAGGAAAACTAGACCTTTCATTTTTCAGTTTCTGAACACAAAGATCCTTAGTCCACCTTTAGGAAACTACTACAGTTGCCAAATGGACTGTTTTTCTTTTAAAGGTTGGAAAGAATTCTACTAGCCTCCCTTCCCCCTCCCCAAATTCAAGCTGTTGATTGTGTGCCTGGTTTACGATGTTATTAAAAAACAAAGAGGGGTCTCAAAGTTTACAGCCAACCTCCAGAGTGGGCAAGTCAAAAGAAAACTACATGAAATGTGGTACATGTGACATCAGCAGCTTACATTTGATCCAGAGTAGGCAAGATAAGCTAACTGCCTATCCCCTGAGCAGTTCATCTAGACCAGGCGTCCCCAAACTTTTTACACAGCGGGCCAGTTCACTGTCCCTCAGACTGTTGGAGGGCCGTCACATACTGTGCTCCTCTCACTGACCACCAATGAAAGAGGTGCCCCTTCCTGAAGTGTGGTGGGCGGGGGGGCGGGGGGGCGGGGGGGGGCGGGGTGTGGCGGATAAATGGCCTCAGGGGGCCGCATGCGGCCCGCGGGCCGTAGTTTGGGGACGCCTGATCTAGACAGATTAGCCATCCTGAACTGTAAGTCTGAGAGTTGGAAAGGGGACTTTGAAATCAGCCAGGCACAGGCTGAACCCAAATTTTTTGTAGCTGTAGACTTCGGGCATGTCATTTAACTCTCTCAATTGTATAATGGTGAAATACATCCACAATAGCACTAATACTTTCCTTCTTGGCTAAATACAGGCCAGAGAAAGTTGGCTTCTACTTGGCATAAGTCTCTGTTGGCTCCAACATTCTATAATATGGCAATACAGGAAGAAGTCAGACAGGATCCGCCGTAGCAGAGTCCAGACACTTACCGCGAGGATGGCAATGACGATCCCCACGGCACAGAGCACAGCGTCATTTATTGTCTCGCCAGTTTTCAGTGGGTACTTGATGCTCTCATCATTGCAGTAAAACCCTCGGTGGTAAGGCTTGATGGTGCTTGTCTCGATAATGAGGAAGGGGAGGCCCGCTGGTCCAGGTGGAACCACAGCATATACCAGGAAAAAAAAAAAAAAGGAAAGGGGGAACCATCAGTGCAAGAAGGCCAAAGAGGAACCCCAAGCAAAGACCACCCCAAATAACACTAAGAGTAATAATCATTCCTTCCATGTGTAGAGATCGACAGCCTATAGAGAGCTTTTGCCATACACACCCCCTTCCTCCTTCCCACACCCCTGTGAGGAGAGAGGCATTATCCTCTCCTCTTGCCCAAGAGCTCAGAGGTAGGCAGTGAAAGAGACAGAGCAGGGGGTTTCCCACTGTTCTACAATACCCTGCTAAAAATTAAAGCCCGAATCGTAACATTTACTAACGTGGCCCCAAATTGAATGATACCCCTTTATGCCTCTGAGGGCTTTCATTTCTTCGGCTTAACTATTTCCCCTTTGAGAAGTTCACAAAGGCTGTGCTGCCTGGGGTAGTGAAGGCCTTGGAGTCAAAAAACCTGGATGTGAAACCCAGATGCACCACTTCCTAGTGATGTGAACCCCGGTTCCCACTCCATCTTCCTGGGCCCCGGTTTTTTCCCACAGTAAAATGAGTTGCGGTGATCACTAGAGGAGATCAACGCACACACAGCCTCTAGCACAGTGCCTGGCGCATAGTAGCCGTTTCATGAATGTCATTTTCCAGACTTTTCTTTCATTGTTCAGAGAGCTACCAATAAGAGTGAGCAGGGCTGAGCTTGGCCCTGCTGCCTGCAGACCTGGATAGGGGGCCCAGGGCACCCAGGAGCATCAAGTGGCTCCTGCCGCTGCTGCTGGTTATCAGTGGTCAGCTCAGATCCTGACAACTGGCAAATGGATCCCACCACCTGCCAAGAAAAGTCCCTCAAAACCTTGACTCAGAAAGCAAAGGCCCATGATAACTCTTGTTTGGATGTTACAAGAGCCTCCTAATCAGTCTCACGGCCCCCACTGCCTCCTATATATAGCCGCCAGTTTGTTTCCTGAGGAGCTTGGACCATGAGCATGCCACAGCCTTGCTAAAGCCTCTTCCATGGCTCCCCATGACACAGGGTGAAATAAAGTCTCTAAATATGACCTTAGGTGTTCCCACGACCTGGGCATTTCTCCAGCTTCGTGTTCTGCTACTCCTTTTCCGTAAGCCTCCAAGAAACCAGCACACAGCGACGGTGGGTTCATGCTATTCTTTTAGACCAAAATACCTCTTCCTCCCAAACTACCCAGCTGCAATATCAAGCTCCAATGCCACTTTGCAAGGTCAAAGGACTAGCTCTCCTCCAATTTTGGAACTAGGGAAGATGACAAAAAAACACAGTGGCCTTCCAGCTTAATTCGCCAAAATGATGAACACAAAGAGAAACAGGAGAGGTACCCGATAGATGTTCTCTAGGCCTTTTAGAAATCATGGAGTAGTTTCTTTGGCCAGGTATATGCGATTCTACGAGAAAGGTGATATTGCAGACAACTAAGGGAATGGGTACTGTTCAAAAAAGAATGCCCACAAGTGTTACTATGGCGAAACTGGAAGAGTCTACAGTGTTCCTCAGTATGCTATTGGCACTGCTGTAAACAAACAAGTTAAGGGCAAGGCTCTTGCTAAGAGACTTAATGTGCGTATTGAGCACATTAAGCACTCCAAGAGTTGAGATAGCTTCCTGAAACACATGAAGGAAAATGATCAGAAAAAGAAAGACGCCAAAGAGAAAGGAACCTGCGTTCAACTGAAGCGCCAACCTGCTCCACCGGAGAAGCGCACTTTGTAAGAACCAATGGGAAGGAGCCTGAGCTGCTGGAACCTATTCCCTGTGAATTCAGGGCATAGTCGGTGTTAAAAATAATAAATAAATAAATAAAAGATTTCTGGACTGTAAAACACACACACACAATGGATAATAGCAGCCATTATTGAATGCACACTCACAATGTGTTAGTTACTGTATATCCATTTTTGCATTGAAGCGTTGCTTGAGCACTGTCACCCATCTTCAAGTGGAGGGAACAGAGACTCAGAGAGAATGCTGAGCTCATTCAGGGTAGCTGAGTCCACCTCCAAACGCTTAAATCCCTAATTTAACTTTGCAAATTGATTTCGTCCAAATGTGAATTTCATTAGCTGAAAAATCCCAAGATAAACAGTTGTTTAAAAGATAAAATCCCACTTTTTAATGTTTTTCAAAAAGAATTAAATTCATGTCATATTGCTTGAAGCCCCAGACTACTTCTTAAAAAAAAATAAAAATAAAAAATAACATGAACTCCGCAATTTTTCAATTACTTTGGTCCAGACCAGCAGTGATAAAAATGCTCACTTTCTAAAAAGTGTATTTATGTATCACTGTGCATACACACATGGATTTATTTGGTTTTATTCTTTGAATTTATTTGAATTCTATGGCTATTTATTTTGTGACCCATAACTGCTTCCTGCTAGAACAACAATTTACTTTATCAAATTCATACTGGTGCTTTGAAAAGAAAGAACAGCAACACACCGCAGTATTGTGCCTGACCTTCTCAAAGTAAACACAGAGGGGCTCTGACAGGCAATAGCCATTAGGTTTTAAAACTTTGTCTCTACAATCGAGAGAGGGGGCAGGGAAAGGCAGTGGATAAACGTTCTGGCTTAGAAACAATCTTTAGGGGTGACGGGCCTGGGACAGATCTCATATGGTCCCAAACCATCTTCATGCCACTGCCTAAACATTTTGAAAAGCAACCAAGTTGGCTATGAAAAGTAGCTGAGAAGCCAGCAGTATGATATTATTAATAGTCTGCTTTTAAAGTTCCACATACTGAGATTTAAAAGTTGAGCTGCAGTCTCTCTGGTGCCTAGGAGCCAAAGTGTTGCTAATAAACTCAGGAAGGGAACAGACCCCAAGTTCCTTACATTTGCACTCCACTCTTAGGCCTCCAGCTTCTATTTTTAATAGTGTTCACATGATAGGCCTGTAAAACATATGTTTCTATGGACAATAAAACACATATAAAAGAGCTTTGGAATTAGACAGAACTGGGTTAATGATCTTGACGCTGCTCCCTGTTACTTAAGTAAGTTATTTCACATCTCCAAAACTCATTTTCTTATCCGTTTAATGGGAAGAATGAAATCTAACTTCAGGATGGTTGGGATTATATAATAAATTAAAGCATTCATTCATTCATTCGCACGTATGTATTGAGTCTTAACTAGATATATTAAATTACAAGGAATACAAAGATGACCCAGACCCTGCCCTCAAGAAGCTTACAATCCAGTGGGGGAAGACACATATCATCAAAATCAGTCCAGGAGAAAGTCAAGGCAACAGCATTGAGTAATGTCAGCAGAGAATCCGGAGCACAATGTGAACACTCAATGAATGTTAAAAAGAGAAGGGAAAAAAAGCCTCACACAGAAGGCAAGTGAAGAAAAATCTGTCTGGTCAGTCCTTTGCCATCTTTTAAACTGAGAACAGTCCAAATCCTTTTTCCTCTTTCTTTGCCTATGACTTGGGGAGGGTTTCCGGCTCTGATTATGTGGATGAAGACCACAAACAGACAAGAAGTTGGAGCTGAATATATTCTGTTTATTTTCTTGAAAGGCATGGAGATGGCATTTACAAAACCCAATGGCTTTTTTGTCTCCCCTAAAAACTTGTGGTATTATTGAGGGTGATGCCAGTCAAATCTCGATTTTAATCCAGGAAGAAAGTAATCACAGATTTCCTTCAGTTGATGGGAAAAGCATAAACAACCCCCCCAGCTAGGCAGTTAGTCCTTAAGAGGCATAACACTGTGCCTTGCTCTTCCAGGACACAAAAAGGCAGTTCTTCTCCAACAAACTTTATTTCCAATACCGTCACCATCTTTATTACTAACCGCTATAGTCCCTTATCACTTCATTTCGAGAAATTTCCCAGTGCTAGATACTGAGATTCTGGAAGTGAATATATTATAGTACCTGCGAGAAGTTCACAGTGTTGTAAGACAGTCAAAAAAGCAAGAACACTGAATTATTTCGAATGTGATGACTGACATAGGCATAGAGTACACCAGGGACACAAAGACCATTTGGCTAGAGTCATTTAAGGTGTCCAACAGAGGGTAGGAGAATTCCGTTAACCCTTATGTGAATAGAAGGGTTTCCAGAGTCCACGGGCTAAATACAGTCATAAAAAAAAATCAGTGTAGTTTAGGGATTTTAATACTGCCAGTCACAAAACTTACGGCTACTAAAGAAATACAATTTTGAAGTTTGCTACAGAGCTGAAAGAGATGAAGGGAATGAAGGGAAGAAAGGGGAAATAGCCCAGAGAATAATAATAATAGGTAACATTTACTAAACAGTTATTATGTGCCCAAACTGTCTTGAGGATTCCCACATAAACTATTGCAGACTGACAAACCTGGCTGCCTATCATGATCTAGGCACTGGGCTACTGAAATGAAGGAGGCCAAGTTTCAGCCTTCGAGTGGCCCAAAGGCTAATCGGATAAACAGTCATAAAAACTAATACATTAAGCCACCCTAAGGTTCAAAGAGATTAAAGTGACTTACCAGTCACTCTACAAGTAAGTTATGGAACTGAGCAGGTTTCAAATGATCTGACTCTTGATCTTGGGTCCTTTCTATAAAGTCAGTGAATCATTCTGCAGAGAAGGAATCATCTGTGAGTATTAGTAAATGAATCGGAGCTCAGCAAGTCTCATGGCCTTGGATGAAAAAGACGCTGTTCAGAACAATCAAGGCAGCGACACTGGCTCATGTTCATGGAACATTCTCTGTGTATCGCACATGTGCTAGGTAACTAATTTCATCAAACTCCAAAGGCAATAGCCTGGAGTTTAAATTTATCTGTAATAAAAGGAGCATTACGAAACTTTTACAAAGCATGACCCCCCTAAACAAAAATCTGGCGAGTGCAGACCCAGACCCAGACCCAAGCATTTCTCCTTCCTTTAATCAAGGATCAATTAACTTCCTATACCTCTGGGGATTTCTTGGGATGTGTAGGTTGCAGAGGAGGCGAAATACGAACTCACTGACAAACACTTAATGGGCATAAAATCAAAGCATGAAGAAAGGCCCCTGTGTTGCGTTCAGACCTTTGAAACTTCTCTGGCTTTGAAAAACTAACACTGGGGCAGTTTGGGTGGTTTGGGGGTGGAGGGTAGAAAAACACAGACTAAGTTTTCACGGCCCACCCATTGATAAACTCATGTGGGAAGTGTTACCCAAGTGACCTGGCCCCAAAGCCCTTCTCCTTGCAGGCACAGTTCACCTTTGCACAAAATTAAACACAGCCTCCTTCTCACAAAGTGCTTTTTAGAAAGCCCTTGGTGAGGGTAAGAAGAGAATGAGGGGAAAGGTGAAGAAGGAATCTTTGCAGTTTTGCCTGACCGAAATCAGAGCACCAGGAAGGGTGTCTCCTACATACCAAGTCTTTCATGTCCTTTTCCAGAATTGTTCAATTTTCCACTCAAACCGATCTGCAGTCATTATAAAATAAGTGAAGTCCAGGATCTGCCAGAATAATAATTAAACGAACATCTGCAGAAAGCCTACACATCTAACCACAAAATAATACTGGTTGCACAAAAGTAGGCATCTAATATAACATAATTGCTCAAATTGGGCAGCTATTAGAACTCTGTAACAAGGCCAGCTGTGGTGGCTCATTTCTGTAATCCTAGCCCTTTGGGAGGCCAAGGTGGGTGCATTACTTGACCTCATAAGTTCGAGACCAGCCTTGGCTGAAATTCCATCTCTACCAAAAAAACAAAAAATAGCCAAGTGTGATGGTGCATGCCTGTAGTTCTGCTACACAGGAGGATGAAGTAAGAGGATGACTTCAGCCTGGAAGATGGAGGTTTCAGTGAGCCCAGATTGCACCACTGCACTCCAGCCTGGGTGATAGAGCCAGAGCTTGTCTCAAAAAAAAGAACTCTGTGACAAAATGTTTATACATCTTACCTACAGTATAGGGTTATGAGTAGGTACTGGTCGACCCATCTTACAAAGGAAAAACTGAGGATCAGAAATGTTCGTCAGTTCACCTAAAATGCAGCGTTAGCAATGGTCCCAATTTCGACCAACTATTCAAAACACAGGCCGAAGACCCTGGACCTTGAAGAAGCTTACAGTTTAGGAATTAATTAATTTAATCTCCACAATAGTTATGAAAAGTTGTGGGTTATTATTTTCATTTATGCCCAACAGAGAACTGAGGCCAGAAGTTTTATAACTTGTCCATAGTCGGCAAGTGAGTAAATTGGTCACTGGGTTTTGAACCCACGTCTGTCTGTCTTTTGGCTCGTAGTTTTTTACTCTATGACCTGACCCTCCCTTTCTTTACAAACATATTCCCTGTTAAAATATTACTCACTGATTTTTTTAAATCACTTAAGGCCAGAATGGTCAACACAACTATTACTTAGAGGTTCAAAATACAAATATTTGTGTTGCTTGTAAGTGACAGGGCTTCTTTTTAAAGTAATTAATTGCTACTGGTCTTAGAAGTGTGCAAACTTTCTTTGGTTTACGATATTTGTCCAGATTTTTAGACTGGACACAATCCAGATGAGACAAAACTAAGTTTACTATGAAGGCATTTTTCTACCTTTGAAACAGACTGCCATGAAAAACACTTGATGTTGGCTGGTATGAACATGCAATATTCTGGGTCTAGAGGTCTTCCTGGGCAATTGCTCATTCTTCAGTATTGGAAAGTTCAGGCCCTCTCTTTACAAAAAGAAGACGATTGGAACCAAAAGCAACTATATGGTAGAAATGAAGAAACCAGTGGCAGATCTAGGCCTAGTGCTTGGGTTTCCTGATCCCAACAAGGTCCAATTCAACAAACAAGTATGGCTCTTTCCTAGGTATCTGGTACTGTGTTTGCTGCTGGGGAAAACAAAGGTGAGCAAGATTCTGCAGTGCTTTTGAGTTCCCTGCCTTAATGAAAGTCTCAGTTTCCATCACAAAGAGAAACCTGTTTTAGTTTAACCATGGGTGTTAGAAAGACCTTTGGATGTCCTTTCTTATTTGAAGGTGCTCATAGTGAAAACAGTTTATTTTAAAAATAATTAATATCAGGCTCCTTAAAACCCCCAGCTCCGGCTGTTTTGGCCTTTTCAGTTGGATTTTTAAAGGGTTGCCACATTCATCTGCAAATAAAACAAACTGACCAGCAACTCATGGTTCATATCTTTAATTGGAAAAGCTCCAAACCTCTTTTGTCATCATTATATATTTCGCAAATGAGGTGTTTTATTTCTAGTAAAACACAACTACCAGAGCCAACAGGACTCATAATCCTTCTATCCCAGGTAAAGCTGAGTCACTTCCCAAGACCTCCTTCCTTTTGATCCTTCTTTAAGTAAGAATGAGAGTAAATATACATTTATTGGGCACCCACTATGTGCCAGGAGCTTTGGATACATCAATTGATTTAATTCTCAAAACAATTTTCTAAATTAATTATTAGGATATACACAAGAAGACCCAGGGTCAGGGAGATTGCAATTTATCTCAGTATCCACTCTGCGGATTAGAGGCATAAACAGGATATGTAATAGAACTGTCTGACTCTAGAATTCGAGATGGGACCAGTTAGCCTTTATCGCTAAGTACACATGAACTATGTCTATGCACATATTAGCCACCTAGAAAGTCAGCTACGAAGCTCTTGAAAGTGTATGCTGGCCTTGGACAAGGGCAGAAACCAAGGTCCCTCTTTAGATGTTAAAATGGAACCATACAGATCCAGCCACTCTCTCTCTGCCTCATAAGTCTCTCTTATGACCCAAAGGCGTTCATTTGCAACATGGCAGCCCAGAGTTAAGACACAGCAGTAAGTCCCATTTCATGCAAAGTATTTCTGAGCTCTTACATAAATCATCACATTTGATCTTCCTAACAACTCCATGAAGTAATGTCTTTAACATCTGAATTAAAAAAAACCACTGGCAAACTCCTGTTTATCCTTCAAGACTTAAATATCTCTCCTACACAGGATTTACTTAGCCATGTAACCTGCTGTAACAGGATTAATTGCTTCTTTCTTTTTTCCAATTTAATCATGAGGCAGGCAGACAAGATTTCATATCCCACTTCTATCAACTATCATGCTTGCTGCACGACCTTGGGCAAACCACTTTAACTCTCTGAACTTTATTTTTATCACTGTACAATAAGACTTGGTATATGAATTCCCAATACACAGAGTTGATTAGAAGGAATAAGACATAGTTTATAAAATATGTTAGTTCTTGCTCTTATATGTGACAGGGAGCCACCAACAGCTTTTATATGGGGGTAAGATGTGACCAAATTTCTGTCCAAAGCTCATGCCGGTAGCCATGGGCCCACCAGCTACTTCCCATATGCCATCTAATCTCCAGGGAAAAGCATACTCATGAAGTCCTATAATCGCAGGGACTTCTTGGGACTGGGTAGACAAATGCGGCTTTGACAGTGGTTAGCAAGACTCGGCACCCTGACACAGGGAAGAAGTATCATAGTGGGAACCCTGCCATATATTCTCAAAAGATCACATGAGGCTATATGGGCAGCGAGTCTATAGTAAGGGTGAAGAAAAAAACATTCATTTTTACAGCAGCGAAACATTCATTTGTCAGCATGTGCACTCCTCCCATCCAAGCCATGCTACCCAGGTGTACACAAAACACCCCGTCCACGTGGCAGAATAAACATGTGGACTGGCAGGACATCAAACACCAGGGAGGGCCAAAGTTCAAGGTAGTCAAAAGGCAAGGCTGGAGCCAGATGCAGTGCCAGAAGCTCAGAGGTGAGCATTACTGGAGGCCCTGCTAAAAAAAAAAAAAAAAAAAAAAAATCATGCTGATGGCAACCAAGGGCACTCCAGGTACACCACCAAGCTACATGGCCCACGATCTAGGCCAAAGGTCACAAGCTGGCAGCCCACGGCCAAATTTGGCCTGTAGAGATGTTCTGTTTGGCCCACCCAGGGTTTAAAATGTTTTAAATTGGTTGTTAACATTTAATAACAAGTAGATAACATCCAGAGTCCCAGCTTCTTAAACTAGCTCTACAGTGTGTGGCAATGCAGGCAATAATAACAGTGGCTGGTGTCTTCTTCAGGCAGCATACACGTTCTCCAGAAACCACCACTCCCTACTGTCTCCCTGACCCGAAGGTTGGCTGTGGGTTGCCATTCTCAGTGAGCTCGCACTGTCAATTTTCTTCTAACTGGTCCAGTTTAGCCATTTACATTAATTGCCCAGGTCTGTAAACGTTTGACTTTATCCTTGCTGTAGAGTAAGAGTCCTTGCTTGGATAAACCTATGAAAACAGAAATAACTCTTGATTTCATAATGTCTCCCATAGTAACGGCCACATTAGACATGTATATAGGTGTGTATACAGTTATGTGTGTGTGTGTGTGCATTTATGTGTATGTCTTCATGTTAACTCAAGATTGAGCCTCTTATCTATGTTTCCATCATAAACCCAAAGATCATGTCAAGTTACCAGGGCAAGGTAGTTCATTTTTGCATTTTAGTTATGGGAAAACGGATGCTTAAAAGCTAAGTAACTTGCAAAAGGTCACACAGTAAAAGGAACAGGGATTTGAAAGAAAGCCTTTCTGAACTACAAAGGTCTTAGCCAGTTGACGCCATGAGGCTGGTGGTTAGGCCGAAACAAGCAACTACCTTAGTGGCCAGGTAAACAGCTTATCTTAATAAATTGCATGGTTATGCTTCAGAAGACACAAGTGGGCACAACTTATACCCCTCTATGTGATACCAGATGGGATTATCAAGAGTTCTGTTTTCAAAAGCAATCGATATCTAAAATCAAAACAAAAGCAATCTTCTGATAGAAGCTCACTAATTCTAAAGAATAAAAGCAAGGTGAGAAGGGAGTTAAAAATTAAAGCCCATCCGATATTTGTGGGTATCATAAATCTTACTCAAAATGGAGTTAGGCACATATCAGTAATATCTTGATAAAAGTTTAGAACTATAAGAGATCTTAATGTCATTTATTTTCATTTAATAGATGGGAAGGATGAGGGATCCCACCATCTAACATTGTAATTTTTCCTTTCCTATAAATCTTCTGCACTAGCTAAGATCCTCAGAAAGGGATTCATGTTATTCATCTCTGTGTCCCTGATACAAGGAAGGATTCCTGGCGCATAGTGGGAGTTCAACAAATGCGTACTAATAAATGTATAGGAAACAACCCAAAATCTGCAAGACCTGGCCCCCTACCAAATATACTCTAGGATTTGTGGATCGTTTTCTCCCTACTTTCTAAATTTTAACCTAATCTCTCCCACATCCCAAATCCTGTTTCATAATGCAATCACCCAAAACAGCACAGTATCACATAACCTAATAAAGAGTACACAATTCCATCAGGAATTATTTACAGGGAACTTAACCAGCTTCAAGCCTCAGATGGGTGGTGAGGCCGGATGGCTAAGAATAAGAAACTTATCTTCAGTTTCCACCCTTTTTCACACAGTGACACTATTAGAAAATACTCTATAGGGCAGGCAAGCTGGGGAGACTGCTGCTCAGTGATTCAGCTGCCATGCCCCACCCCACCCAGCTGCCCAAGAGCTAAGGGATTCATTTCAGCATACCCCTAATTCATTTGCTAGGATCCTCTTGGGAATTTCTGCCTTAAAGACAGATCCAAATAAGAGGAGGAACACAGATCTCAAGAAAGCAACTCAGACCTGGGTTTGAAATCCAGTTTTGCCACTTACACTCTATGTGATCTTCAGCAAGTCGCTTAACTTCTCTGAGCCTCAACTATAAAAAGAGGATGCCAATACCCACTTTGAAAAGCCGTGAGGATGAAATATCAGATGGCAGGTATTTAACAAAGGTTCATTCTCTTCCCTCCCAGTCCCGAAAATCTATTATCAAGCTGTTTACATGATGCCAATCAACCAGCTTGACTGGTTTCCTCACTAAGGTGGTTGGACTAACGTGGATAGGGCTGTGTCAACTCAGAGGAGGACTGTCACTAGCATTGAGCAAGACTGGAGCCATTCCAGGGTGCTGTGGATAAGACAACCCTCACCCTGGGAGCATACTCCTCATTCCCAGCCCTGTCAATATTCCTTTTGTAAAACACAGAAACTTTCTTCAAATCTGACAGCTGCCACCTGCACAAATAATTCAGGGATGTAATTTTGTAACTGAATACAAACCTTGAAAGCCGAAAAGTTTGAAGTCCAAACTAATCCCTTTGACCTTCTGCCTAAACACTCACTAATCACTTTTTAATTTGTAGTTGATTTCCTCTCTATGTGTTGTCCTTACAGGCTACGTTTTCATTTTAGAAATATCCAGGGAGTGACTAGAATTACAAAACACCCAATTGAAGTACAACTTACAACTCAAACTTCTTCTCCCAGACATCTAAGGCTTCTCCATGGCCCACTGAGTTTTCCAAAGGGCAAGGGGTGGCAAGAAAGTGAGGGAGAAAATGCCTCCTTTGAAGGGGGAAACTCCTCGCTGAGAGAATTATGAGCTACAGAAGTTAATCAGATGTGGTTTCTGCCCCCCTAAAAATTCATACTCTGGGAACAACCACCCATAAGCATGTGACAAGAACTTCCACAGAGGCATTACTGAAGCGAGAGCACGGAGGACGCCCTTGGCATGTGACCCTGCAGCCAGCTGGCATGCAATACCTATTTACTGACTAATCCTATAAATGAATTTCAAATACTCCTTGCTGTCATTTGAATGCCATGTCATTTGAATGCCAATTGGTATAGCCAATTCCAGGCTATACCGCCCCCAACAAAAAAAAAAAGAAAAGCCAGAACTGAAAAGGTTTTCTTCCCAAGAATTTAAGAAAACTGCTGCTTTGTTCAACAGTTATCTCCCAACCTTTAAAAAATTAGAAAAGTACTTTGAGGGAGCCCATCTAGTTCCTAAAATAGATGCTGAAAAGATGCTTGCTAGGAAGGAAGTGAACTGGCAGTTAAAAATGTTAACGGTGTTAAATCCAGAAGAACTTTCTTACTTGGGAAAAAAGGCTTCTACTTTAATCATCACTAGAAGTATTGTAAAATGAAATAAATTGAAATCCACTGGAGTCACTCTACTCTGTGTGGCAGAGTAGAATTTTACTCTGTAAAGGTAGACTGGTTGCTCCTTTTGCCTACTGAGTAACGGAAGGCTCAGGTGGTCCCAGCTGGGTCAGCTCCGTCAATATCCTGGCAGAGAAAGTAAGTCGACACCAGTTACTGGTTCAATGAAGAGACGTCTGATATCAATAAGATTGCACAAGCCAGTTTGGGAGTTAAATGATAACTTATGGTATTACCATCAGTCTTAGTTCTGCCACCAACTACCAGTGTGATCACAGGATCACACTTCCTCGTCTGCTCTCTGGGATTCATTTTCTACATGTGCAAAATGAAAGGGGTGGTTTTCCCAGGTGTCTTGTGGACCTTTCTAACTTTAAGAGTTTTCATCTTTATCCAAGGAGTATAGAGTATTTTGTAAGCAAGAAGGTTTCATTTCCATGGCATTTTGACATGACGGAGGGGCTTCACCACCTACCTTTACCCCAGCTGGGGTAGCTGAGGAGCCCTCCACTTTCTTTTAGGTTTGTGAAGGCAGACTGGCTGAGCAGAGACATCTGGACTTCAAAGACACTCATTTACAAAGAACAGCTCCAGAAAACACCCCAAATCTGCAGACCTTCAGATAAAAATGGAACGAATGTTTGGTAGCCCTTGGCTCTGTGGAAGTAGTAGGCATCAGCAAAAATGGGCGGTGGGAATTGACATTAGCTACCTCTAGACACTTTCCTGATCACTTCGTTGCTGCACCTCCTTTAGCCTGCCCAATAATCCGTTCCAGGTAAGAGGTATGAGCTTGATTTTACAAAGACTGGCAATGAAGGCTAGTGATAAGGCCACAGAGAAGTAGGCCAGAAAGGAACGCTGGGTCCAGCTCACTTTCCATGGAACTGTGAAGCCATTACATATTCTTTCTTTAGGTGCTTTTGACTGGAGCTAAGGAGGGGAGCCTCTCACCGACTGGGCAGCTGCTTCCTGTAGACAGAAATCCAGGTATTCTGGGGCCACGCTCGTTTGCTCCTTCCCCCACCAGAATGGGAATAACAAAATGTAAGGCATTCGGATACACTGGGAGAACTGGCTACAGTAAACAACTCCTCGGTGGTTTGCTATAGGAACCCTATTGTTCCAGAGGGAGGCTCATTTGCCAGAACTCTCCAGGAAGCCACTGCTGGGTAATGCATTTTTCAGCTGTTGAGAGAAAAGGGTAGTTCCCGGGATGTTTCTTCAGTGGTTCTGGAAGCCAGGCCCTTAATCCTTGCAAAGCAGCAAGGAGCCAGCTTCTCTCAGAGGGACAGAATGTCTAGAGTCCCTCTTCCAAATCAAAACATAAAAACTCCCCAGCTTCCCCTTTACAACCTCTCAAAACGTGTGAATCAGGCAGAGGGGAGGAAGAGGGCTGCGAAGCCCAAGGGGGGTTCAGGCCTTCTCTAGGCCCCTCCTCCCCTTGTAACCCTGCCCACCTGACCCCTCTATTGGAGTAAATTACAAAGCCCCCACTGTTCTCTCTGCCCATCCCCCTCCTCCCACCCACCCCCAAACATACACTTTTTTTAAAGGGCGAAATGCCAAATAACATTATTCCCCTTCACCATGGTATTGCCATGAGAGCTGCCTGGTATGTTTTTCTGAGAAATGGAAGGTTTTCATGGAAATATCAGCTTCTATGACAGCTCCCCCTTTGTGGTAGTGGCCTTGAAAAGAAGTGGAAGAATCCCCAACTGGAATCTAATTGGAAGGACAAGAGGGGAGAGCAAGACCCTGGAATTGCTCAAAGGCCCGAAGAATACTTGACCGTGGCTTTGGGATCCCAGAGGCCTTTGCGCACTCTGGCAAAGCCCCACTCTCCAGCCTCTCTCTCCACCCCACTGCACAATGTTGCCCTGTGTCATGGGTAGCCTCACCTCAGAATGGGAACTCTATAATATAATGCGAGGGGGAGGGAAGCACTTACAGTATATATATTATCCACAGGTATCCCTGTGCACAATGTGAATTGCGGGAAAGTATTTCACAGCCCATGCTAATGAATTGAACACCAGAAAGATCAAAAATGGCCTTCTGGGTTTGGTTTGGTTTGGTGGTGGTATGCAATTAGCAGACCTAGCTACAAGTCCCTTCCTCCCACCTCTGCCAAGTTGTGGCAGTGTGACACCAGATTAGTGAATTCTCAGGGCCTCAGTTTGCTTATCTTCAAGACATGTTCTGCCGTCTAGAAGGGCTGACATGAGGATGGCAGAAGAGATGGTGTGGTAAGCAGTCTGCCTTGAAACAGGTGCACACGCGTTTCCTCCTCCCCTCCCCACTCAAAGCAGGAAGAGGAAGGAGAAGATGCCTGGGAATGGGACAGGATCCGTGAGAAGCAATCTCTCTCATCATACTCCAAGTAGTGCTGAGAGCAAAGAGCATATGTGAGCTCCTGCTTGTCCATCAAGATGACAGAATGGGTCTTGGGGAATTAATTATTCAACAAACTTACCCTTCACAAATCCTATCCAAAGAAATGGTCTGATGCCTTTCAGTGCACTGACTATACAAAATACTGAAAGACCAGTGCACTTCAAAAGCCTCACAAAACCCAGGCCAGGGTTTGGCAGGAGTTCCTCAGCCACTGGGTTTTTCTGTGTGTGGTTTATAATAACATGCAAACTTGATGCCAAGTCCTAATCTATTAAGGGACTGCCAATTAGCAGAAGGCTTAGAGCTGCAGGTTTGAGAACTGGGGAGCAGGTCTAATTAGGCTTGCAAATCATTTCTCTCCATAGCCCCTCGCATCTGACACAAGGTATTACTGGCTGACTCTTCCGGTTATGTTCTTTCTATATTCCTATGCACGCTGGTTTTTGTTTGTTTGTTTTAAGGTTCCAGACCTGAAGGCTAGGGTATATTTTCATGTCTGCCTCCAAAATGTAAAACTGGGGATTGAACAAGCTTATCCTCCAGACAGTAATTTTCAGATTTAGCCATTCACCATCAGAGGGACTTACGAAAAAACAAAAACAAAAACAAAAACCAGAGAAATAGAAAAAAAGAAAGAAAAATAGATTCCAAAAATAGATTCCAGGCCCTGCCCAGACCTACTTGACCAGAATTTCAGGGGAAGGGCATGAAAAATCGAATTTTTAATAAGACCAAGTGATTTTATCCCAAGGTGATTTGGGAATCATTACTCTGAAACTTAAAATCAATTTCATTTTTAAATAAAAGGGCTTTTTAAAAACTGACATATAATTTACATAGCATGCAATTTACATATGCATATACCAAGTCAACACAATTTTAAACCACACCAACTATACAGTGTTTACTGAGAACCTTATTGTGCGTTAGGGGTGGCTAATACTGAGATGAGTAAAGTAGGGTTTCTGCCTTCAGAGAATTCCTGGTTCTAAGAGAAAAACTGATCTTTCCTCTACAGGGACCCTGTGAGGACTCAAACCTGCAGCTCTCCTCTCCCTCTCTCATCAGCCTAGTTGAGAACTTAGCTTTCCAATATCTTTACCAGAACAACTTTAAGAAAGAAACAGGATGATTTCAGAAGCTAAACATCAGCAGCCTATCTTAGAAGAGGAGAAAAGCCTGGGAAACATACGGCTTCAAGATACAAGAGAAAATATGTGCCTCAGGACTGCCTAAAGACAAAAACTGAAAGAGGGGCGTAAAATGGGGAGGCCCTCTGTACAGCAGAAAAAGTCCTGGGCTGGGGGGTCTCAGGAGCTCAAGTGGGATTCTTCTGTGAAGGAAGAAAGTCCCTTTTCTTTGCTGAGCTTCTATTAAAGAGAAGAGGTTGGACAGGCTGGTCATGTCCCAAAGCAAATTCAACATGGACATTTCACCCTAGGGCCTTCATCAGAGTTTGTTGTTAAGTTTTACCAGGGAGATGTGCAACCCAGAAGGACTTGGGTTCTTCAGAGCATTCTCTAAGAAATGTTGGCCTAAATGACCTCTAATCCGCCCTAAAAATAAGATTCTTGTGTGTGGCTTTCAAACAAGACAGATTTCCTAGCCAGCAGGGCCAATGTTTAATATTTATCCTCTCCACATTGGTGGGTTTCCCAGCAGAGATTCAAAATATGACCATGTCTGGGGAAGGGAGTGGCACGGCCAGGCTGTGTTTTAGAAAGTTCACCCTGCTAGCCAGCTATGTGGAAGATAAGCTGGGGTACAGGAGCTTTAGTTAGCCAGCTCCTGCTAACCCAAGTGTGACCAACCGCCTTCCCAAGGAAAAGCCTTCTTCACTTTTAGACACATCCCATCCACCCTGAATGAGAGACATTAAGGCCTCTCACAGCCATGACACCACCCCAGGTAAATAAATACTGCCTGCTCTCCAAGAGCTTCTGGGGCTGGTTCCCTCTTTCCTTCAAACACCTCTCTGAAACTCATTACTGGAGTTGCCCTACATAGACTCCTTCAGGTTATCCTAACACATAGATTCAGGAGCATACCTAAGATAAATTCAAACTAAATAGCAAGAGGAGAGCAATTGATGTAGAATGGCAAACAGTAGCACACATACTGCTGTGCATGTGGATTTTGGAGTCAGATATTCTTGGGTCCTAATTTTAACCTAAAACAAGTCGATTAACCTTTCACGGCGATGTGGGAGGAATAAAATAGAGTGTGCGAAGATGGTTCATACAATGCGGGGCACACAAAAAAAATGCTCAGTAAATGTTACGCTTATGAATACGGAATGGTGTGCCTTCTGTAAGAAGGAAAGAGACAAGTATTGTCTTGGCCCATAAAGAGATCCATTATTTATTTCACATGTTGACCACATATTATGAAAGTCACCAAGCCTTTGGCTTTTTTTTTTTTTTTTTTTTTTTTTTTTTATGAGACTTGAGTGGGTGATTGAGAATATGGATAGCAGAAAAAGCACAGGCTTTGGGGTCAAATCGATTTGTGTTTAAAGCTTAAAGCTTATGCCAGGCGCTCATACCTGTAATCCCAGCACTTTAGGAAGCTGAGGCGGGAATTTAAGACCAGCCTGGCCGACATGGTGAAATACAAAAATTAGCCAGTCGTGGTGGCAGGCACCTGTAATCCCAGCTACACGGGAGGCTGAGGCAGAGAACTGCTTGAACCTAGGAGGCAGAGGTTACAGTGAGCCAAAATTGTGCCACTGCACTCCAACCTGGGTGACAGAGTGAGACTCCATCTCAAAAAGAAAAAAGAGAGTTTAGATTCTGCCTATTTTTTTGTTTTAAGCCCTGTGACATTGAGCAGACTGTTAACCTCTCTAGGACATCTCTAAAACAGGCTAGACCCACTTTTAACCAGTTACTGTGAAGTTTAGAAATATAGTGCCTTACATAAAGTGTACTCAATCCATGGGAAGTACTGTTATTCCACAATGGTTGAACTAATTTATACTCCCACCAACAGTGGAGGTCTAGTAGGTTAGGGGGCTAGGGATGGGATAGCAGGGGAGATTGGGGAGAGATAGCATTAGGAGAAATACCTAATATAGTTGACAGGGGGATGGAGGCAGCAAAGCACCATGGCATGTGTATACCTATGCAACAATCCTGCAAGATCTGTGAATGTGCCCCAGAACTTAAAGTAAAAAAAAAAAGGGATTGTTATTATTCATGATCTTCTCTACAAAATACATTAGAATAAAGAAAGATGACTAGGGTAGCTCTTTGTCTCAGTGTGAAAGTATTTCCCTCCCTTTAAAGCAGGCAGGGGCAACAGCCTATGTAGAGTTTTAAAAATACCAATGTCTTTTCAATGTTTCATTATTTCCAGCTACAGAAAAATAACTGGGGATTTTCTTAGCACTCCACACTGGTTTAAATAAAATGTGTCTTGGAACTCCCCAAGTTCACTTCACACTCATAGTCAACCCTATCTCTGTTCCACAGTATTTTTCACTCTCCCTTCATTCATTTTTGTTCCCAATAAATATTTATGAAGCACCTACAATGAACAAAGCATGGGCTTAGGAGCAGTGCGGGATATGTGGCAATCACAGTTCAAATGCTCTGTTTTTTACTCATGTGAGGAAATTAAGAAAAGGAGTTATAATTTGCCAAATGATACTTAGTAGAAAGGGACAGAGGTGGCCATGCCCTGCACAACTCCGAGGGACACCATGCACAGGCTCCAGTCTCAGTTAGGGCTCAAACCAATGTTGTTGCCATTTCCACTCTTCTGTCATGGAAGCAGCTGAGCAGGCCCTGTCCAATCCCTCCTGCTCAGCAATTTCCATGAGGGCTTTTGTCTGTCCTGTGCACATGGATGCCCTAAGGACCACGGGCTGGCTGGCTACATTAGCTGGTTATTGTAATACTGGTGGTTCTGGCCTTCCTTAGTGCCTGTTGGGGTGTGTGTGCAATTTGCCATAATCACTTACGCAGGAGAAGGAAGGCCAAACACTAAAAAAAAAAAAATCTAAAAAAAAAAAAACAAACATGAAGAAGCAAGAGAAAAATTGGTGATAAGTATCCGATATTGACTACTTTTACTATGGAATGTGGTCCAATTACCAGTGAATTATTAGCATGCCATTTAGCTTCTAGGTCACTGTGTCCCTGAATGGAACAATTTGTGCAACATGCTTAACAAGAGCAACCATGCTTGGCTAATTTTTAAATTTTTTTGCAGAAACAAGGTCTCGCTATGTTGCCAAGCCTGGTCTTGAACTCCTAAACTCAAGCAATCCTCCCGCCTCAGCTTCCCAAATCACTGGGATTATGGATGTGAGCCAAATACTTTAAGTTCAGTAAAACATTTTAGCTAAGTCTAGTGTGTGTGCTTAACCTGGTTTTTAAATAATATGATGATGCAGGCTTCAACTGACCAAACTTGGTTAAATTTAGCAGTTAATAACCATCAAACATTGTCTCACACTAATCAAATTCAGATCAAGGAAGACATTTTTTTCCCCTGGTTCACAGTATTTTCTATTCATGAATAGGAAACAGGATGTGATTTAAAAAAAAAAAAAAAAGTACCATTTTAGAGTCAGGCCTAAATTCTAATAAGCTACTTGGCTTGGGCCTCAATTTCCTCACTTATAATTTGAGGGTTAGAGAGAAGAGGTTTAACGGGGTAAATTGTGCCCTCTCCCACCAAATTCATGTTGAAGTGTTGAAGGTCACCTTAGAGTATGAACTAATTTAGAGACAGAGTTTTGGGGATAGGGTCTTTATAGAGATAACCAAGTTAAAGTGAGGTCATTAGAGTGGGAGCTGACCCTGTAGGACTGGTGTCCCTATAAAATGGGGAAATTTAGTCACAGAGATACACATAGAGGTGAGATTACACAAAGAAACACGAATACTTAATTCTGAATGATGTTAAAGGGTCATTGATCAAATAATGATAAAACTAATTATGAAGACTATTAGCCACACAGAAGATCATATGTATATATACCTAAATACCTGAAAGAAAATAAACACAAGTAAAAAGAAACATGACAAAATGACAATAGTATTTGTGGTAGATTATGGGTGATGTTCCCTGTCTTTTCCAAATCTTAGGTTGTATAGTTTAAAGCATCAATAATGATAAATGAATTTACCTTTAGAAAAAAAGCAAAATTTTCATGTTAATGTCAAAAGTGACTTGGGTTTTTGAGACCCTGTCTCAAAAGAAAAAAAACAGTCTCACTTCAGGGAAGGTCGGATTTAAAAACTGGTTTGGGTGGTTCAGGGAGGGTCATGTATCGGTGAATGCAGTGTGAAGTATTTATCAAGAAGGACTGTCACTGGGCAGGCAGGTGCAGTGGCTCATGCCTGTAATCCCAGCACTGTAGGAGGCTGAGGTGGATAGATTGCTTGAGGTCACGAGTTTGAGACAAGACTGGCCAAGAAAATGAGAGAAGAAAGAAAAAAGGAGAGGAGAGGGAGAGGGAGAGGGAAAGGGAGAGAGAGAGAAAGAGAGAGAAGAGAGAAAGAGAGAGAAAGAGAAAGAAAGAGAGAGAGAAGGAGAGAAAAAAGAAAGAAAAAGAGAAAGAAAGAAAGAAAGAAAGAAAGAGAAAGAAAGAAAGAAAAAGAGAAAGAAAGAAAAAGAAAGAAAGAAAGAAAGAAAGAAAGAAAGAAAGAAAGAAAGAAAAAGAAAGATTGATTGTCTCCTTCACTTCAGTCTTCCAGTTTTGGTCAACTAGATTTTGAGTTCTTTGAGCTGAATCAGAACTGATAGACTCCTATCTTTTAAATTCATAGCTATATCAACCTGGCATATAGTAGGCAATTGATAAATGTATGATTAAGTGGGTGAATGAATGAACTAATGAATGCAGTTGCCTTGGGTCTTGTAAGAAAACCACTGGCCTTCAGATCAGACATCTTTACTAGAATGGTAATGTGTATGTACCTCCATGGATCATTTCCCTTTTCTGCTCAAAGACATATAATGTTGTCAAGCCCACATTTTATAGACATTCTGGTGAAGCTGAGAGGAAAGATAGCTTCTGAAACCAACTTTCGAGGGTTTTGAAATCTAAATCCTCACTGTATAGAGAAACCTTATACTTCCTCCATCGATCTCATAGTCCTTCTTCTCTGCAAGTCCCCAGGGCGCTTTTCCAACCCCATATTGCTCTGTGCTGCAGCCAAAGGCCAGTTTCCTGCCTCAAAAGGCCCTTTGTTTGGGCTCTCTTTCCAAATCAGCGTATCCTAAGCTTGAACCCCCTTGCTTTGAGAACTCCGATGCCTTGGCAGCAGAAGCCTTTGCCAGCAGGTTTGTGGTCCTTAACAGCTTTCAGAAACCTCAATGTGAGGGCATGTCTATAGCTAAGAAACTCTTTTCATGGGAGGGAGGAGAGGGAGTATTATTTTAAGAGTTGCAAAAACAACTTCGAATTGACTCTTTGGTCTTTCATTGCTACCAGAAGACTGAGAACTTCTTGTTCTCTTGTACTTAATTAAGATGATAGTTTTAATCAACTTTAAATGATATTGGTTAATATGCTCTGCTCAATCTCCCAATACTGGAATACATTAAAGACAAACTTCCAGCATCTCCTTCCCAATTGGAAAACACACAAATGAAAAGCAAGCACAAATGGAAAGGTAGCTCCATCTGTACAGCTGCCGTATGATTCTCTGGCAGGACTCCAAGGGAACTTTTCAAAGATCAGATAAACTATGTCTAAGTCGTGTTTCGTACTTACATATTTTATAAATCCAGGTAGCACTCTCTTATGCATTTATTTGTTCCAAAGCTTGTCAATTATTTATGACAGGTAAGTTTCTAAACACCTAAGGGTCACGATATATTCATGTCAAAGCGCCTACTGTTTGTGAGTTTTTTGTTTTTTGTTTTTTGCATCTTCAGACACCCTGTAAAGTAGAAATGATTATACCTGTAAAGTAAAATTATTATTTTACAGGTGAGGAAACTGAAGTTTACGACAACGCTTGCCGCAGGTTATAAGCTAGCAAGTGATGGGGCTGCCTGGAACACAGAATTGTCTGGCCCTAAGACATACCGGCTTTCCACTATGTTCCACTGTCTCCTAAACTTTAAAAGCTTTGATTCTGGGTTAAAATTGTGGTTACTCGTGGTGGTAAATCTCTTCATCTTTCCTCCTATTTGCACCTTGTGACAGGGTGAATTCAACACAGTCAAGATCTCTGAAGATCGGGCACTGTCCTAGAGTCTTTTATACTTGATGCCTCTGCAGTTCTGAAAGATCATTTAATTCAACTGCCTCATTATCTAAGGAAGAAAGTGTAAACCACCAGAGTGCAAGTGACTTGTTTAAGGTCACTAATCAGTGCCAGAGATGGAGTGGCTTGAGATTAGGAGGTGACAACCTCAGGTTGGAGTAGTGAGAGCTAGCGTGAGCAGAACCCAGCTTAAAGAATGGATCCTCTTTGTATAGGCAGAGAATGCTTTAGCAGAGGAAGGAGCATGAACAAAGGCCAGAATACAGATTTCTGTGTGTTGTTTCCAGGAACCAAGGAGACCTGTATGGATAAAGGTGGATGTCAATGAGAAGACCTGTGCATTCAAAATAAGGATGGCAGGAACCAAAAACTGTTAATGGTAGATGCCTCTGGGGAGTGGAATTTGGAGGAACAGTAAGCGAGGGGTTAGTCCCTTTTAATATAATCATATGATTATTTTTTTTTTTTAAAGAGACTAGGTCTTACTATGGTGCCCAAGCTGGTCTTGAACTCCTGAGCTCAAGAGATCCTCCCACCTCAGCCTCCCAAGATGCTGGTATTACAGGTGCGAGCCAGCACATCCAGCCTTGAATTTTTTTAAAAACACTAAGAATATATTACTGTGCTTTGGAATGTTATGTCAAGATTTAAATGACTTTGTAGATTACTCACACATGGGGCTAACATCTGATTTGCAAAATAACCAAATACACTGTATAAAGGGATGCTTTAAATTATGATATTTACTGGATTTAAACTTGAACCTGCACAAAGCAAGAGTTTTGTTTTCTCTAGATTTTACCCATCTTCTAAGACAGTTCATTTGTCCGAGCCTAGTTTTCTCATCTGGAAAACGGGGATGAGGAAGGGAAAACTTTTGATGCTTGGCCCCTCCATATCCTGTATTCTAAGATTATTCTAAATGATGGTCATTGGTACTGGGCAGAGCTGAGGCAAAGAAACCACTCTGCTAAAGGGAATTCTTCAGTGCAGTCCCTTCCTTGACAATGCGGCCTAAAATCATTTTCCTAATTTGCCCGTCCAAACAATGGTGATGTTACCACTTTCAGAAGCCTTCCCCCAGAGCCCCTCAAACAAAGGGTTAATAATCCCTTCAACTTGGCTACCTCTGTACAGTGTATACATTGTATTTCTAGAACTGCACCTGCCCACACATCTACTCCAGAAGATTCAAGGACTGAAACCACTCATCATTCATCATTAGACCTCAACACCCTGCACAGTACCCAGTGCATTAAAGCTGTTCAATGCATATTTGTTGAAATGACTCATCACCATCATTTATTCAGGTACTTTCAATTATAAAATTGATAGATATTATTATTAATGCTACTAATTACCAAAACTGTACCAAACGTAGTTGATGCTGGGTTAAAATTATGGGAAGGTTGATTTTAGATCAACACAGCCTTTTGAACAATTAGAACTGCCTCCATGGAATACACTCACCATCACGGAAAGTAATAAGCGAAGGTTTGATATTAACCAACAAAAGATGGTCTAGAGGGATTGTACCCTCTAGATGAGGATGAAAGTGGAAGCGTTGATTAAATGACTATAAAACCTGAGTTTTAAAATAAGAACAGATCTGGGGTTAATTTCTAATACCTCTATGCCCCAGTTTTATCACTTGTGAAACTGGAGTAATATACCCATTCCATGGCATTATGGCAGGGTTTCAATAAAACATGTGAAACATCAAGAACACATTAGGCACTCCTAGTTATTTTCTCTTCTGAATCAGATATTTTGGTATTTTAGTATCAGCCCTTTCACAACTGTGAGAAGAAAGACTGATCCAGATAAATATCTAAAAAGGTGAATATACAAACCTGCATACCATGGGATTATTTTTAAAGGGTTTTCCAGTAGCCAAAAGCAATGAGACCAAATACATCTAAAGTAACAAAAGGTCAAACAGAAAACGTTTAAAGAGAAAATCATTCCCTTTCTCCCTTTTGGTTTCAACTTATTCTAAGGAACAGAGATTTCAGGGGAAGTGCCCAGCTACACAAGAAAACTAAATAATTTTTCAGGTTAGAAGATTTCACTGTCACATTTCACAGATAAGGCAACGAAGTTACAGAGAGAGAGTTATGTGGACAAGGTGATACAGTAAAGTCATGTTTTAGTCTGTTCATGCTAACACAAAACATCTGACTGTAATTTATAAACAACGGAAACTTATTTCTCACAGTTCTGGAGGCTGGGAAGTCCAAGATCAAGATGCCAGTAGATTCAGTGTCTGGTGAGGGCTTGCTTTCTCTTTCAAAGATGGCACCTTCTAGCTATGTTCTCACATGACGGAAGGGCAGAAGGGCTAAAAAGCCCCCTCAGGCCTATTTTATAAGGGCACTATTCCCATTCATGAGCACTCTGCCTTCATGACCTAATCACCTCTTAAAGCCCCCTCCTTCTATCACCTTGGTCCTTAGATTTCAGGATATGAACTTTGGAGGAACACAGACGTTCAGACCATAGCAGTTAGTAACAAAGTTAAGACATAAACTCAGATTTCCTGTCTCCCAGCTTGCCTATGTTTTCCCTTCAGAAGTTTCCCTCTTCCTGTTCAGAGCCCTCTTTAAGGCAAGAGAGGAGGATGAAAAAGTCACGCCTTCTAAATACAGCCCTAGCTGTATTTAAAAAAAAAAAAATTTTAATAGAAGCTATCATGGTCAGCACAAATGTTGTTTGTTAACCAAGTTCAAAATACTACATAAATGCAAAATTGAACATAAAATACCTAGCTGTTCTTTTAAGTTAGTTACACATTCCCAATTCTCTCAGGTTAGTTAATACTTTATTATTGACGGCTACAAACTCTAGCAAGTAAAGGGTTTTTCCGTTTCATCACACTGACTGACAGGAGGCAGGCCTTAAGCACCCAGTGTTTAGCTTTATAATTATACTTAATAATAATTCAGCTATTTATAGAAAAGATAAACTGTATCAGTGGCTACCTCAGGATTATGTTGTCATAGGCAACAAAATTTTTATTTTTCTTACTTCTTGTATATATTTTCTGAAATATCTTTATATACTTTTTTCGATAAAAATTTTTCAGCACCTATTACATATACGGAGTTCAACATCTATTCAGACAGCACCATAAAAAACTATAACCAAAAATTTTTACATTATAGGTCAACACAAAGGGCTATGGAAACCCAAAGAAGTACTAAATCTGTCCAGAGGAGATCAGGAAATTTCCCAGGGAGGAGGCAGGCAGGATTTGAAGAGACTCTCGAGAGGTGAGTAGCATACACCAGGCAAAGAGAAAGAATGACATGTTAGAAAAGCACTTGGAATAGCCCCGGAGTGGAGAAGGGTGAGACGGGGTGAGGGGAGGATGGGATAGAGGGGATGAGAAGCACGAAATGGAAACGCTTGGTGGGGTTAGATTCTGAAGGGTGCCAAATGCACTGAGAAATGGATTCCGCAGTCAACAAGAGAGCAGACAGTCCCGTTCTGAAGAGACAGGCCTACGTGATCGGGATTGCAGTTGTAGCAAATGACCATGTAGACTCACTGCATAAAGAATACATGGAGGAGGAGAGACTATCACCCTAGAAATAAAATCTGTAAAGACGTCTTTTCGGATCTGGGTGAATGATCGCATGTGCCTAAAATGGAGTCGAATTGGGAAGGATGGAGGACAGACGGCATGTCCAGAAACAGACAAAAAATCATATTCGTTATACAAGCATGAGTTTGCAGCTGTAAAGTGTTCTTCCATACCTGTGGAATACCGTACCATTTGGCCTCAACAGCTCTGTGAGGTAGGCAGGGAACAAATCATCATCCCCATTTTATCATTCGTAAAGTAAGAGACTTTGGCCCAAGGTCACTCAGTTAATAGAGCGAAGCTGGGACTGGAGCCCAGATCAGCATCAAGCTGTCTCTTAGACTCTGTATTTTTAAACTCTCATTTAATTATCAGCTCAAGACACCCGGCCATGTTTTTTCCATCTGTGCATCCTTCTTCTGATCTTGTCACCTGCCTCCTTAGGGCAGGTTCCACCTCTTCTATTTCTTAGACTTTCCCTTAGCACTTTGTATTTATCTCCACAAATACCGGGAGAAAGATAAGATAGGCAGCAGACTTCCAGGTATGTGCTTATCTGTCATTTTATGGTAACAGAGAAAATGATCCCCAGCCTAGGATATGCTTTGGACCTATTCATCCTTAGTCCACAGTGGAGGAAGAGCCCTTGCTATGACTCCTATGGTCTGAGGGGCCTCTTGCCCGCTGCTTTGCTGCTGTGCATTCTAAGTGTGAAGGATCTGTACGAAACGGACCCGCTCTAAGTCCTATTGAACTTTTCCATGGGTCTGTGTTTGTCAAAGCTTCATGCCAACTCTTTCAGAAAAAGAAATGCCACAAAACTTCTTTTCGGAAAAGGAGAAAAGACCTACTTTATACACTTGCTTTCATGCTAATCACACCACCATTGAAATCCCAGCTGAATAGGGGCCCTACAATAGCCTGGGAAATACACGGAGGGAGCATTTTCCAAAGTGCAGGCTCCTTCACTCAAAATGTTTTATTTCCCTGGCTTTTTAACTCCTTTGGAGAACACTGATAAGAAGAATTAACAATACAATCTGATATTGCTATCCCTCTGCAGAAAAGATGCTCCATTTCTGTAGAAAACTGGCCAACTATTCTCCTACTGTGGCTTCTGACCTTTTCTTCCAAGACTCTACAGAACTGGAACTGAGATTCTCACTGATATATTTTCAGTAAAAGTGGATGCATGGCCCAAGTGACCACTCAAAGTAGATTCTAGAAAAGCATTTTCCCTAAAACCCTAGTAAATGACCTCTGCTACCGATTAGCTGAATTATTAATAGAGTGTCACCAACCCATCAATGAGGATTGCTATAGACATCGCTCACCAAGTTCTGAAGAAAACAAAATGAACTTCAACCTCCTCCTTCATAGTGTTGTTGTGAAATTCAAGCAAGTTAATAATATATCAAAAGCCCGTAACTCACTGCCTGACACATATTAAGTATTCAGTAAAGTTCATGCCTCTCCCTTCCAGTGTCAAGGTTTGGAGTTTACTTCTATCTTCCAGGGATTTAAAAAGAAAGAGGAAATACTGAAGTGGGCAAAAGACTTTAAACTTGAAGGCAAATCTGAGCACTTTACAAGGTGTGATAATTTCATTTTTAAATTTCTGACTTGTTTTCTTCATACGCTCATTCTTGAAACTAAGAGTGAAAAGTCAAATGGCAATCTTGATTCTTGGAGGAAAGAGCATAGGTGTGGGTTGGTTCATACCCCACAAGCTCCATTTTCTAGGACCAAGATCCTGAGCAAGCCCCTCAATCGCTCTGTACGATTGTCTCATCTATCAAATCAGATTGAAGAATAGCTCCCCTTCAGGCTTGTACGATTTGAGGAGATTCGTGAATGTGCCTGACTATACTGTCAGTGCTCAAAATGTTTGTTTCTCAGCTTTTTTCCAGCGGACATGTGAACAATGATGTTTTGCATGTGGTGGTATTGATGTTTTGCTTACTTTGAGGGGCTAGGTAACTGGAGATCTACCAGGAGAAAAATTAATTGAGGCAAGGAAGAATATATAAATTCAGGTCAGGCATGGTGGCTCACGCCTGCAATCCCAGGACTTTGGGAGGCAGAAACAGACAGATCACTTGAGGTCGGGAGTTCAGGACCAGCCTGACCAACATGAAGAAACCTGTCTCTATTAAAAATACAAAATAAAAATAAAAAATTAGATGAGTGTGGTGGCACATGCCTGTTATCCCAGCTACTTGGGAGGCTGAGGCAGGAGAATTGCTTTAACCTGGGAGGCAGAGGTTGCAGTGCAGTGAGCTGAGATCACACCATTGCACTTCAGCCTGGTGAACAAGAGCAAAACTCCGTCTCAAAAAAAAGGACAAGAAATAATATATAAATTCAAACTCTCAGATGCAAACATTATCATTTGGTAGAATTGTTCAGTAAAAAGGATTATTGATTAAATCCTTGGATTTCAAAGCTAGGGCAAGCACCACTGCAAATAACACATTTATGGCAAAATTATACTTAAAGGTCCCTCAACTCCATTTCCCTTAGGAAATTTAATTTCCCTTAGGAAAATTAAACCTACAATCAAGACAGATTTGATTCAATAATTTCCCTCAGATTGAAACCCCTATATTTTGAATGTTTCGACTCAAGAAGTTTTTTCCAGCCAGTCCCTAGGAATTCTGCTTTTATATAGCATCTACACAGCTGACCTTTCAAAGTAATCCATCACAAAGGTGAGTGGCGCCTACCATCCCTCCTGTGGTGTCACTGGAGCTGCTACTCTCCAGACAGATTAAATGACAAACCCACTAAACAAAAGATTCTCCAGTAAGTTGGCAACAGCTTTGGAAATATCTTCGAAATCTCAGCTTGCTGGAAGTTCCTCTCTCTGATCATATGTGCAGTTGCTTCCAGGGAAGGCACTGTGCTTCTAATCAAAACATCCATTAAGGCCAAGGTGACAGCAAGGCAAATGTCACGATGAGAAATAATGGATTAGGCCATTCTTCTCTAGAATCCTACACGGGCCAAACTGACCCGAACAGCTTCTTTGGGAGAGTGTCTAATGAAATCTGCTGTGTGGCTGCGATGCATTCTGCCACTTCCTGTTGGTGGTTGCTAACTTTACAACAATGTGGGTCATTTGTGGGGAAGAGGCTGCTAGTAGAGTTCCATGTACTGCATTTAACGAAGGAGCTGCATCCGCAGCCACTAACCAGAGAAACTCAAATTCTTTCAATGTGACCCAAAGGTTACCCCAAACCACAAAAACAGTAGCTCAAGCCAAAGGTACAAAAAGAGTCACTAACAGAGTGACCCATTACCACTGCCGGATGTGAATGACAAAAGGCCTAGCTAAAGCCCATCCTTTTTCTTTAGAAAGCCTTCTATAGAATCCAGGACCCAGTGGTCTTCCTTGCCTCAAAATTCGGAGCCGATAGTCCATTCTAGGGTGTCCAGCCTTTTCGCCAACAAAGATCCCTCATGGTTAATTCTTCGCCCTCTGTGACACATCTAGAAGACATCTGTACTTACCAAGGGAAATATATTTCACATCACATCTTTATTTTTGCTAATCAAAGCACAAAAAGTGCCAGTCTCATCTCATGATTAGCAGAAATAAACAAGACCAGAGTAAACTCACAGCTGTCATTCACATCACAAACACAGCATGCTGATACTTTGACTAGTCTAGCCAGAGGCTGATGCTGTGAGTTACACTTGACAAGCTAATCACTGGTGAAAGTTCAGTATGCCTAGATATTTTTGAAGTACTGAAAACAACGGAAGATGCCCCATGATTGACCTAACAGACCTTCACAGGTCCAGAGAACCCAGGGTAGGAATCACCAGTCCAACTCATTTTGGGGGAGGCTTCAGGGGTTGACCCCATGATTGACCTAATAGATCTTCACAGGTCCAGAGAACCCAGGGTAGGAATCACCAGTCCAACTCATTTTGGGGGAGGCTTCAGGGGTTGACCCCATGATTGACCTAATAGATCTTCACAGGTCCGGAGAACTCAGGGTAGGAATCACCAGTCCAGCTCATTTTGGGGAACGCTTCAGGGGTCAACAATGTGAAAGCCAGCATGGAGTAGTGGAGAAAAGCGTGGGCTTCAGAAACACGTGGAGAACACAGGCAGTGGGGTCTAGTAGTAAAGAATGACCTCACCAGGCAGACGTCTGACTCCACCTCTCAAGCTCACTGCACCACGTTTGGTCAGTTATTTTTCACCTCTCTTACCTCAATTCTGTAAAACGGAGACAACAGTAACAAATACTTCATAGGCTCATTGGGAGGATTAAATAAGAGAATGTGAACACACTGCTTAACCTGGTGAGAGGTACCTAGCTAGCACTCAATAAATGTCAGCAATGGTCACCATTTAGTCAAGATTAAGTCCAAATTCCAGCCCCAATACACATCAGCTGTAAAAACTTGGGCAAATCATTTACCTTCTTTGAGCTGCAAAATCAGGTTTTAAGCATATTCCTTATTCTGTTATTAAAAGGTTTAAGTGAGATATCATGTGAAGCACCTAATAATACATGTGGATTCTTTTTCCTCATCCTTTTATGATAGTTGAGGTTTAATTTTCACACCCTTACAGCTTGATTTTTTAGTGCATTTGTAGCTCAACTAATGATTTAAGATTTGCATTTGTGTCTTATATTTCTTACATTTGTTGGCATCCAGCTCATGAGTCTAAAAGATACATGGTAATTCTAGTTCCTAAGATGACAACTATAGATACACAGCCACATATCCAGAGGGGGTAGAGGAGTGAAAAGTCAGCCATATCAGAAACAGAATAGATGGGTTTCTATTTCATGCCTTTAAAATATTGTAAAGCACAGCCAGGCGCAGCGGCTCACGCTTGTAATTCCAGCACTTTGGTAGGCCGAGGCAGGCAGATCATGAGGTCAGGACTTCAAGATCGGCCTGGTCAACACAGTGAAACCCCATCTCTACTAAAAATACAAAAATTAGCTGGGCCTGTACAGTGCCTGTAATCCCAGCTACTCAGGAGGCTGAGGCAGAAGAATCACTTGAATCCGGAAGTCAGAGGTTGCAATGAGCTGAGATCACGCCAGTGCATTCTAGCCTGGGTGACAGAGCTAGACTCCATCTCAAAAAAAAAAAAAAAAATTGTAAAGCAGATCCTAGGGATATATAGGTTTTACTGTTTGCACTTTTAACCGTTTTTGAGGTACTCTGAAGATCCCTTCTTCGTTCTGCTGAGACAAGAGTCTGTATGTCACAGCCTGCTTTGTGGAAGTGCTGCTCATTGGATGAGCAGGTCTAGCTGATCACCCAGCATCTATTTCCCAGTCAGCTTACTGTTCTCTGCTCACTTGTCCTAAACCCAGTGGCACCACTAACCTGATTAAAAATGTGTTTCTTTGTGAAAAATCCCTCTTAAAACAAAGTGACGCTATAGTGGTTTTATGAATATGTGAATTCCAAATCTTCAGGAAAATGTTGGTGTTGTTTCCCTTACATATTTGTATTAATTTTAAGATATTTCTAAAACAGTGCAGCCACTATGGAAAATAGATTGGCAGTTCCTGGAAAAGGTAAACATACAGTTACTATATGATCCAGGAATTCCACTCCTAAGTATACAGTCCCAAGAGAACTGAAAACATTTACATGGATATTCACAGCAGCACTATTCATAATGGCTAAAAAGTGGCAATCACCCAAATGTTTATCAAGTGATGAAGGCATAAATGAAATGTGGTACATCTATATAACGGAATATTATTTGACAATAAAAAGAAATGAAGTAAGGATACATGCTACAATATGAATGAACCTTAAAAACAGTAAGCCAGGCAGAAGAAGACAGTCACAAAAGACCACATATTATGTGATTATATTTATATGAAATATTCAGAACAGGCAAATCTATGGAGAAAGAAATTTAATTTGTGATTGCTATAAGATGTGGGAAGGTGGAGGAAAAATGGGGAGTGATCGCTAGTGGGTATTGTTTCTTTTTGCAGTAACGAATGTTCTAAAATTGGTTGTGATGATGGTTACCTAACTGTGAAGATACTAAAAGCCAATGAATCATGTGCTTTAAATATATGAATTACATGGTATGTGAATATCTCAAAGATCTTTAAAAAAAAATACCATCGCAACCCAGGAAAAATCCTTTCTCTAAACCTAGAGGATTTATAGCCCACTTATTTTAAAGGGCATTAGAAAAATTTAAAAATTCCAGAACAGGCCAGATGTGGTGGCTCATGTCTGTAATCCAAGCACTTTGGAGGCCAAGGCAGGTGGATCACCTGAGGTCGGGAGTTTGAGACCAGCCTGACCAACATGGTGAAACGTCGTCTTAGATCAAAAAAAAAAAAAAAAAAATTCCAGAACAACAGCAAAAGAATATAACTCACAGCCTCATCTTCACAATTAGGCTATGCACATAAAGAAGCATTTACTAATCTTATCTGGATTTTGTCAATCTCCCATAAATCCTGCATTTAAAGTGTTTCTGGAAGGACTGGCCTCACCACAGTTCAGAACTGGAGTTCAGGAAGTACCTGTCATGGCCTTCTTCCCCAGCCCTCTCTGCTCCCTCCGCAGTACCCTTGGCTCATTTTGGACTTCCCACCCCACTTGTCTTTTTCTCCTCTGCCTCCAGTTTCCCTACTCTCAGATGCAGTCATCTGTCCCAAACCTGAATAAGAATAGATTAATTCCCCCCTCCAATCTTTTCATGAATATGTTCCCTCCAAAGATCTTTTATAAAACTCTTGTATTTTTCTTACATATTTTAACTAGCTTTAGATTTTTTTTTTTTTTTTTTTTTTGAGGTGGAGTCTTGCACTGTCTGTCACTCAGTGCAATGGCGCAATCTCTGCTCACTGCAACCTCTGCCTCCCAGGTTCAAGTGATTATCCTGCTTCAGCCTCCTGAGTAGCTGGGACTACAGGCACCTGACACCACACTTGGATAATTTTTGGTATTTTTAGTAGAGATGGGGTTTCACTATGTTGGTCGGGCTGGTCTCAAACTCCTAACCTTATGACCCTCCTGCCTCCGCCTCCCAAAGTGCTGGGATTACAGGCGCCTGGCTGCCTTTAGATATTTCTAAAATGGTGCAGCCGCTATAAAAAACAGTTTGGCACCCCCTCAAAAAGGTAAACGTGGAGTTACCATAGGACCCAGCAATTTTACTCCTAGGTGGTAGGTTTCTCTATGAAATCTTCCAAAAGAAAAAGAAAAAGAAAACTCCATTTGTTCTCCTGGTTTGCCAAGATAAAGCTCAAATTCCTTAGCTGCCTGCCATACCCCGTCCCCTTTCATAATCTAGCTCTAACCTATCTCTCCAGCCTCATCTCCAACAGCCTCCCTTCTCCACGCCCTACAACACAAACACGTAATATTTACATTTCAGCCTCCAGCTACTCACCCTTCCCAAATGGGTCCCTGCTTCCAAGTCTCAGCACCTGTGCTTCACTCTGCTGCTGCTATCCCTTCTCCCCCTTCCTGGCCTGTAAGCTATTACTTATTTTGCAAGACCCAGCTCCACATCTTCAGGCAAGCTTCACTACCCTTCATTGTGCCGCTAGAGTAGGCCCTCCCTTACGGCTCCAAAGTCATCACTTACACAGTATTTGTCATTAGGCAAAAGTTTGTTTCCCTTCCACCAACCTGGGAATGCCTTAAGGCCATGGAAACTCTGCAGCCTGGCACATAGTAGGTGCTCATCTGCAGAAGACAAGCCTTATATGTGAAAGACAGGTACAAACAGACTTAATTAAATAGGCTCTCTAGAAATTATACTGACTGATACCACACACTAATTTGGGGGCCAGATATAAAGAAACCATCAATGAGAATGGCCTCCTTCGTGTCAGTGTAATCATGTGTATTACGTGTTTTAGGGATACATAAACAGGAACCAAAGCACACTGCTTATTACGACAAGGCGCTTACACTGATTTGCATTTCTCTGAAAAACTCTTTAGGCATATAATTTTGTTAATTTGTGACAAACCTCAAAAACACACGTACCACCAATACCCTAATTGCAATACGTACTTTCAAAGCACACAGAAATCAAGTTCCTTTCAAAGGTTTCCAAAAGAGTCTTATGTGTGTTGTTTTGTTCGGTTTGTTTTAAATTTGGGAATTTTAGTGCAGATCATAATTTATCATTTAAGCCAGACTTAAGGGAAGAATAGTTTCACAAGGCTGTTCAAGAACCTGACCTAGCCTTCTTTTGAACATTGGCACTGACAATTAATGTATGACATTGACAAACCTGTTTAATCTGAGACTGTTTCATCCTCAGTCACATGTGAGTTTGTTGCAAGGGTTTTAAAAAGCAAAAATATACAAATAGAATAAAAAGCAAAAACTTCAAAAACATGGATTCTCTTTCTTCTCCCCTGAGATACATCATCATTTGAAAAAGGCACCTGTCCCAGCTCAAATCATTCAGCAGTGATCTTGGTAATAAGCACTTTCACAAATAAATACCGGTTTGAAGAAAAGTATTGTATCAAAACACTGCCTAGTCCTTCACATTTGCCCTATGTATTTTTGGCCTCACTCAGCTAACATCCACTGATTTGGATTAAAAGTTAAACCTGTTTGGCTTGTTCCTTTTTCTACCGACGCAGGCAGGAGAGAGAGAATAGAGCTCTCCGGAGAACCCTATTTCACGAATAATATCAAATTTCAAACCAACAATTACGCATCCGAAAAGCAGAATGGTAGAAAGGCAAGACCTTGGTTCTAGGTCCTGCTCTTTCACTATCACTAGACAATTACTAGCCAGCCAAGGCCTCCAGTTCCCATTTGTGAGCCAAGGGCACTGACCAGGACGTGGTGACAATAATGACAGAAGCGACCACCTCTTGAGTGTCTCTATGAGCCAGACATTGTACCAGGCATGTCCCCACCACATCACAGTGCATACAGAACCTCATGTCACAAATGAGGAAACTGAGGCCTCACAGAGATTAAGTAAACTTGCCTAAGGTTCTATGGCTAATAATAGTGAGCAGACTCCATTCTGACTCCAAAGCCTGTGCTATTCCCCTCATACCTCTTACCCTTCCACCAGCTCAAAATGGCCTATTTTTCTACCTGAAATTAAAAAATTACCTTGATATTTTTTCCAAGGTACTTCCAAATTCTAAAGATTCCATGAATCTAGGCAATGAGGAATTGCTCCAATGGTATTTTCTTTATTATTTCTACAGAGAAGCTTATTCATCATGCTTTAAGCTGTTTTGCAATTATTTATGTATTACTCTGTCTACTGCCCAATAATATCCTGGAGTTAAGACTCTGAAATTAATGAAATGGAAAGAAATGAAAAAGAGTGACTTGACTGAATTAATTGCATTGAAAAGTGGGGCAGCAAGGTAAACTGGCACGTGTTCTGGAAAAGCTGGTTACCGCTTTCTAGTTAGGTACCCTTGTGCAAGTTACTTAACATCTCTGAGCTACAGGTCCCTCATCTATAAAATGCATCCAGTCTCAATACCACATGATTGGCCTGTATAATAAATATGGTAGCCTAGCATAGTACCTTCCTTCCTTAGCACATAAATTAGGGTCCCCTAGATGGCGAGAGTTTTGATAATTCCCAATCATTGCTGTTCTTTTTTGAGACAGAGTCTCGCTCTGTCATCCAGGCCTAGAGTACAATGGCAGGATCTTGGCTCACTGCAGCCTTTGCTAACTGGGTTCCAGCAATTCTCCTGTCTCAGCCTCTGGAGTAGCTGAGATCACAGGCACATGCCACCATGCCCAGCTAATTTTTGTATTTTTAGTACAGACAGGGTTTTACCACATTGGCCAGGCTGGTCTCAAACTCCTAACCTCAGGTGATCCACCCACCTCAGCCTCTCAGAGTGCTAGGATTACAGGCTGAGCCCCAGTGCCTGGCCTTGCTGTTCTTTTTAGCTAGGTTTTCCTCTGGGCTGTTGAATGACACGAAGTAAGAGTTGACCTTAAAACAGGCCATTTTTCTAAATTCTCTCCCACCCTTCCTAAGGCATATTGTCTTTCGCTCAAGATGATATGGCCTTCTCCCTTTCAAAGGCGGAGAATGCAACCACCAAAGCCTACTGAGGTTCCTGCACTTTGACATTCCCAGAGAGGGTCAGGAAACCTGCCACTGCTTGTCTTTAGCTAATGGAAAACATTTGTGTCCATTCTGCTAGGTTTTTTGTGTTGGGATTCTTCTCAGGATCTTTTCCTTGATATAGTTCAGGCAACTTTGCTGCCAATAAATAAAAAGATGATTTTATAGAACCACTGAGGAGTAAGAAAACTGGAAAGAAAGTGAAAATTCTACTTTTACATGAAGAACAATATCAACAATATATGTGCTTTTGAACTTTTCAGAGTGCTTTCAGATTAATTATCTCACCTGAGATTCACAACAGACAGGTGTTACCAGGTTTGCTTATTTGACAGATAAGGAAACTGAAGCCTGGAGGAAGTTAAATAATTTTTGCCCAAATCACACCGTGGCAAAAGGTGGCTGTTAGCTTTAGGTCAGGATTGAAACACAAATTTGGGGAAATCCAAAGTTTGTATTGTTTCCACACTACTTTGCCAAGCTTATTTTATCTTTTAAATTCTCTCTTTAGGAATCTAATTTATTCCTGCTTTACCTTGTACTCATGCACAAACTTCAGTATCTCAAAAGGAAGTATTTAGAATTAACACCTTATTTATCCAAAGGGGGTCACATGGTTGGCAACTTCAACTACATAGAATTCAGTTTAAAAAAGAAAATACATAAATACGGCATTAGAAATAACACTAAGTCTTCGCACTGAAAGTCACAGGACACTTTCAGGTCTGCGCTCAGAAGTAATTTTCCGTTTGAAAGAATTCTAGCAAACTTGATTATCTTAACTGAAAAAGACAGGTGCACCAGTCACAAACAAACAAAAATACAGACAACCTCACAATCTCACAACGCAGAAACTGCCAGAACATTCAGTGCAGGGACGAAAGCCCATTACATAATTAAATTGCCCTTAAGACATCAGCTGTTAACCAACATAGTGATTCTAAAACTGGCATGATAAGAATCACTAGCAGTCTTTATGAAATACGGAATCCCAGGTCCTGGCTCAAAGCCAGCTGAATCTGAATATCCTGGAGAAGAGTTCGAGAACGTGTATTTCATACCAGATAGGCCCCATGTTAGGCGAGTTTATGAAATACTGGCAAAGTAGGCAACACCCCCAAAAAAGTATTACACCTCAAATAATGTGTACTGGATTGAACTGACACACAGCACAGGGTTCCCCATAAATATAACTGCCTACCCAGGGAAGAAGCCCTTGACTATGGTCTCATTAACACCATGCTGTGACCAACTGGGCTTCTTAGCCCAAACAACTGCACAGGAAAGGTAAAGGAGGAATCTGAAACTGACAGGTAATCAAGAATAAAGAGCAGAAAAAGCCATCAATTCTGACTTAGCAGTCTCCCACAAAGACAGCTAGCTACCCACATGGTATATCTCTTAAGTATAAAAGAAAGTTCAGGAAGATAGAGAAAAGAGCTAAGAAGAAGAAGAAAGAAAAAACAGGAAAAAACCCTAGCCATTTTGGACAGTGAAGAAATAGAAGTTTTTAACCATACTAGAAAAGTTAACAGGGCTTACCTACTAAATGATCCCAGGCTGGAGTGCAGTGACACAATCATGGCTCGCCGCAGCCTCCAATTCCTAGTCTCAAGGTATCCTCCTTCCTCAGCCTCCCAAGAAGCTAGGCTACAGCTACAGGGTTGCAACACCACACCCAGTTAATGTTTTATTTTTTTGTAGAGACAAGGTCTCAGTATACTGCCCAAGCTGATCTCGAACTCCTGAGCTCAAGCAATCCTCCAGCCTCTGCCTCCCAAAGTGCTGGGATTATAGGAGTGAGTCACTGCACCCAATCAAGGCCCTCTTCTTTAGGATGGTTGGCTAGGCAGTTCACCAGTTATTAATGAAAATACGTAAATTTCAAGATGCAGGTGAGAGGACACATCCAGCCAAGGAAAATCTAGTCGGTTTCTCAATCTATTGCCTTAACCTTAGTAAAGGCAGTGCTTACCTTGTCTGAAGAATTAACACCAAATCAAGCTAAATCTGAACATTAATTGTTTGGTCATAAATATATCACAATTCAATTAATGATAAATAGTCCAAGAGAGGCAGTGAGTAGGTTTCCACATCACAATATCTGCTAGCCCAGACTTATAAAATTGTTAGCGCTAGAAGGACTCTGAAAGATGATCTAGTTCCTTCCCTTTTTTGCAATAGTAAAGAAACTGAGACTCAACAAACTCAAATTAATTTCTCCAAAGCTGTACAGTGCTGTGGCAGTACAAGACTATAATTCCCATCTCTAGTTGTGATGATTCACAGAGCCAATATGTAATGAAGAGCTTGGAAGAGCAGATGCATAAGGTAGACATTCAGCATATGTCAAGTCTCCAGTGTCAAGCCTCTACTAGAAATTGGTCACTGCATGTTTAATGGCAACATTAGACACAATCCCACACAATCAGTCATTTTGCAGATGGAAAAAAACTGAGGCCAACAGAAAACCAATTCATCCATACACTGCAACTAGATAGTGGCACTGGCCAACCTGGAACCTGAAGCTTCTGACTTCTGAAAGTGTCTCTTTTCACTATATCATGCTGCCCCTCTCTCACTATTAAAAGTAAATAATAAGGGGCCGGGCGCGGTGGCTCAAGCCTGTAATCCCAGCACTTTGGGAGGCCGAGGCGGGTGGATCATGAGGTCAAGAGATCGAGACCATCCTGGTCAACATGTGAAACCCCGTCTCTACTAAAAATACAAAAAAACTAGCTGGGCGTGGTGGCGCGTGCCTGTAATCCCAGCTACTTAGGAGGCTGAGGCAGGAGAATTGCCTGAACCCAGGAGGCGGGGGTTGCGGTGAGCCGAGATCGCGCCATTGCACTCCAGCCTGGGTAACAAGAGCGAAACTCCGTCTCAAAAAAAAAAAAAAAAAGTAAATAATAATAAATGATGACTCTATGTATCCCATATGTAGAACCAGTTCTAGAATTATACCTCAACCATTTAATTGGAAGTCAAAAAACATCCCAAAACGTGGTGGAGCAACCAAATTAAATAGCATGGTTGCTAACCACCTACATTCTGTATCACTGACCAGAACACTGGGACCAACTTTATTTATCTGCTTTGGTGCAAATGGGTAACTGGGAAATCCAGAGAGGCAGAACTGTCTGCAAACTGAGCTTCAGAATTTTCTGATGAGAACTTGAATTTCAAGATTTTTCAGGTGGGGAAAGGACCCCACTCATGCTAAACTGAGAACTGGGGATCAACTCAAATCGACTTCAGTGTTAATCTATTCTTCCCTGTTCTGAGACATGGTTTTCTGGTTTATAAAATGGAGATAATCTATTCATGAGGGTTGCATTAAAGAGCGCCTGCATGAATTTATATTAAAAAGGGACTAACAGAGCTTAGAAAGACAATAGTTATTTCTCCCTTCTTACCTGGGAATCGTCTGTCCCTCTCCCATAACCCCACATACCACAATCAATGCACAAAAACCAGGACGTGATAAACATTATTTAATTGAAAGGAAAACAAAATCAATTTGAGAAAAACTATCACCAAAGATCTTAACTGTATTTAAAAGCAATTAATTGGCAAAAACAGCTGTCCAGTGAAAGGTAAACTCCCACTGGTGTTATTTAACACCAGACTCTTGGTTTCAAACAAGAGTGGACCTTTGTTTTTCTTTTACCAAGAATGTAACATCCTAAAAAGGTATGTGAAACAAGTTCGACTACTTGCATATTTCCACTTATATAACACTGACAGCACGTCAGCTTTTATTTTTTCCAGATACTAGATGAAGCTTGGTATATATTCCTCTGGGAGAATAAACAGAAAACTCTCTCTTCTAAATATATTAGTGCCCTGTAATCCAGACCATATGATCAATAAACTATACAAAAATTAAATCATACTGACGGTCTTAGGCAAAAAGTAGAAAATATTTTTTTAGGACTGTGGTGCATGGAATATTAAAATCACATGTCATGCTATTAATTTTTCTTTTGGAAGCCAAATAGAGTTCTCGTGCATAAATACCTCACCTAAATATTTCTCCTACAAAAAAATTTTTCTAATAAAGGTGTTTGAGAGACATTTAATTAGTGATATTGTAATCTGGCCTATGCTCAGGGGAGACACTGATCAATAAGTCACTTTGAAAATGACTGTTGCCATGGTTTTAATGTCAAGGTACCCCTTAAAACAAGTAGCTATGTGCCTCTATAATAAAATACATGGTCCTGACAGCATATTGCTTTTCTGAGATAAACAAAACCATTTTGTTCAACCATAAGACTGGCAGCGAATAAATATAATAAACAGCTTAGAATAATAGCTTTGGGGAGACAGGATAGTTGGCGCAAATGAAGAACTGAAACATGCATGTGCACACACATGCATACACACACACATACACACACACCCCTTATTTACACCTTCAATGTACAACAGAGTATCCTGGGTTTTTACATCCCTGGCTAAACTATAGCTGATGGGTGTGTCTTCTTGCAAATTCCTTTACATCTCTTTCCTTTACACTTTCATAAGACACCATCTCTTGGGACTGCCTTCTGAAATCACAAGGGTGGAAAGGAAATTGTACAAAGGCTGTCAAGCATGTTCTGGCTCTGCTTTCTTAATCACAAAGTAGGAGGTAGGAGGGTACCCTGCACAGGCAGTCTAGAAAGTCTAGAAAGACCCTGCCACCAACAAAACACAGAGTAAACACTGGGACTTCCAGGCAAGTTTACAGCAAACAGCTTCCATGTGTTTAGTGCTTCCTTGTACTTCCCTAGGACCAGGGAAGGTCTTTTAAAAATTCAATAGCTTGGTTACAAGACTTTTAAGTACGAATCTGTCCCACTGAGCATGATAATAAGCCAACTGCTTTCAGGAAGGTAGGCCCCCCAGTGACAATTCCTTTACATAGCATCTTACTGTGGAATTAATACTGAGAGACGTGCAAATGGGATGTGCCACCTGTAGTGACCTTTCTTCCCTTCCACAGAGCACAATTAGACCTTCAGTTGTCTCTCCTTATCTGAAAGGAGCAATTCTTATTGATTTTTAATCTCTAAGAATCCTATCTTTCTTTGCTATGGACCGTCAAGAGGACACTGCACAGTAGAGACAGTGCTACAGAAAGAGTCATGAACACCAGGGAGGTATAACTCCAGTCTAAGAAGTCTCTGGTCTGCAAAATCTGCGTGGGCAAATCCAGTTCAAAGGGGACTTAAGTCTCCGTGCAGGAGTTCTATTTTTAAGGGAACTGAATTGGGAACACAGATGTTTCTTCAGTTAGCGGAGCTGGCAGAACAGCTCCTGGACCAAATCCGAGTTCTTAATGCAGGAAGGGGCCTTGGAGAGCATCTACTTCAACCCACTCATTCAACTGCTGAGGAAACTGAGGCCCCTGAGGCAATTAGGTGGCACACCCAGCAAGTGGCCAGAGTGGCAGTGTTCTGATGACAAGTACTGTGCGCTTTCCATTACACCATGATTCGCTTAAAAAAAAAATCCTAAGCTGACTCCAACCTTGGAAGTCCTGTTCATTCGGGCGAAGCGCTTTCTCCCTCCCCTACCGAGTTCGTAAATCCTCCTCGCCCTCCCACTCCAGCTTCTTTAACTCCCACCGCTGTTTCAGCTGTGGCTTCAACGACTCTGGAAAACAGAAGTGGACCATCGCCTCAACTTTGTGGGAGTGCAATTAAATGTGTGGTCCCCAAACAAGATCGCACTGGCTTTCCCAGTGTCTCGGTGTGCCCATCAGGGAAATGGGGTTCCTCACCCCGGCTGCACCGAGTCAGGGGGTGGGCGAGCTAAAATTGATGCCCGTGAAACAGCCTACCACCTGGCACACAGTAGGCACTCAAGTGATTGCTGAAGCCGTGCCTAGCACCAAGCCCAGGGAGAGCACCTCCACGAGGGAAGCAAGTGACAAGGCCAGCTTGCCCGTCTGGCGAGCCTGGGCAGCAAAGGCGGAAGAGTTGGATGTTTACATAGAGCCGCTGGAAGGCAGCTCGGCTCCCGGCAGGAGCCGGGCTCTCCGGGCGATCCATTTCACTCGGATGGAGGGCGACAAGCTATAAGCTGGCTCCAGAGCACGGCGCAACCAACTTCCCCTACGCTAGAAGGACGAACCCACACCTTCCTCGGGTTTCCGCCCGGGCTTCCAGCCTGGAGATGACTTTTATGGAGCTGGTTTACAGTTGCCCGCGAACGCATAAGCTCGCCCAGACCCACTCAAGTACAGGCCTGGAAGTCGGTGGGATCGGGGAGGGCGGGGGCCTCGGGCACAGGCGGCGCGAAGGCTCCCCAGGAAGGCTGCGGGGGCCCAGCGGAGCTGACAGCGCGGCGCGGCCCCGGGCTGGGCTGGGACGCGCGCCGAGGGCCGAGGGCCGAGGGCCGAGGGGCCGAGGGACAGCGAAGCTGGGCTCACCCATGAAGAGGCAGAAGAGGTCGAGGCAGATGAGCAGCACCCTCTTGCTGCCGCTCCTCCTCGGGTTGTTGTTGAGCGCCGGGCTGCCGCCGTTCTTGCTCTCCGGGACGATCGCCTTGTCGTACTTGTAGTTTTGCATGGCGCTGGCTGCGGCGCGAGCCTCGCGTCCCGCAACAGCAGCCACACACCCAGGCGCCCGAGGCTGCTGCGGAGAGTGGCGGGTCGGCCCCGGCTCCGGGCGCGGCGGCGAGAGTGCAGCCCTGGCTGCCTGCCTCCAACTGCAGAAGGTGGTGTTTTCTGCTCCTCCCGCGCGCCTCTGCTTTCCTCTCAACCCTAAATTGTTCGAAAGTCCAAGGGGAAGACCAGATCCCGAGCAGAAAGTTCTGCAGAGCTGCGCTGCTTGGGGCGCGCGTCTGAGTGCGCGAGCGAGCGAGTGGGCAGCGCGGGCGCTCGGCCACCTTCCTCCGCAGCTGGTTCCTTAATGAATGGGAGCTGCGCTGAGTCCAGCAACTCCGGAGCGCCTGCCCTAACTCCAACTTTTCCTCCTCCTCCTCCTCCTTCTCCTCCTTCTCCTCCTCCCGATCCTCCTGCTCCTCCTGCTGTTGGTGCTGCTGCCGCGGCGGCTGCTGCTGTGATCGCCTGGGTTTGTTTTCTGCACTTTTATTTCACGAGGTCCTTTAAAAAGAGAAGACGTGGGGTGGGGAGAGAGAGAGAGGGACCTCCTTACTTGGCTCGGATGGGATTCAGAAAGCACAGCCCCTTCCTTAAGCTGCCTAAGACGTAGGATAAATAAGGCCACATTTTCCCCCACCCCCTTCAAAAAAAAAAAAAAAAAAAAAAGTCCTAAAAGGAAAAGTTACTCTCAAACCAGAGAATCCGGGAGCCCCTAGCGTTCAGAAACACCAAATTGTCACAAAAGGAAAAAACTATATAAATAAAAAGAAACATTTTCTTGCTGGCCTTGGGTCAAGCAAAAGTTAAGTCTGTACAGCTAAAATGCATTTTTTCTCCCTTACAAACTGAGCCTTTCAGGTCTTTATTGTGATTTGAATTATATTATCCTGAATTTTTTTTTTTTTTTTTTTTTTTTTTTTTTTTTTTTTTTTTTGCAGAGTCTCACTCCGCCTCCAGGCTGGAGTGCTGTGGTGCGATCTCGGCTCACTACAACCTCCGCCTCCCGGGTTCAAGCGATTCTCCTGCCTCAGCCTCCTGAGTCGCTGGGACTACAGGCGTGCCACCACGCCCAGCTAGTTTTTGTATTTTAGTAGAGACGAGGTTTCACCATGTTGGCCAGGATGGTCTTGATCTCTTGACCTCGTGATCCGCCCGCCTCGGCCTCCCAAAGTTCTGGGATTACAGGAGTGAGCCACGGCTCCCGACCTCTGAAAATATAATTTTCAAGGGAAACTGGTTTTTTGTTTGTATGTTTGTTTAAGATCTTAACACCCAGTACTGTACTAGATTTTGAGAATACTAAAATGAAAAAGACTGCACAATTGTGGGACCACTTCTCCTGGATTGGAGTCCTGTGACTCTGTGCCTCAGTTTCCCCATATACAAATAGAGATAATCACTGCTCCTTCCCATATAGGGTGGCTGTGAAAACTTAATTCGTTAATCTGTGTAAGCTCCTGGAACAGTGCCCAGTACATAGAAAGTGCACCGTGAGGGTTAGCCATCACCTTTTTTCTGGGTGAAGAAGTCCCAGGCCATCCAACCCCCCTGCTGGCCCCAAGAGTACTTGACTACTATGGAGAATTCCAGGGCAGCCAAAATGCTCCCTGCTTGAGTTTCAGACAATCTAACACTTTTCCTTAGAGGCTGGCATCTTATTTTTAATTATTGTATGTGAGTTAATCTTTCTTCCAGATAGAGAATAAACATTTCCAGGGCAAGGGCCTTCCCTTGTATCTTCTATAGTGCCTGGAATGGAGCTGGGCACAGTGGACAATAAATGGATTTTTTTTTCCAGATACCTCTTTATGTGCATCCAGAAATGCAAATAGTTGTAGGTTTTTGATACATCACATGAATCATGTTCTTTCTTACACTGACTTGTTTGGGTCTTGATAACTATATACAGCCACCATCAACCACTTGCCCTTTTTGGTAGAATCCTTTCACACGCCACACCCCACACCCCTCCTCTCCTACACACTCCGCCTGTAATGCATACCCTTTCCTCCTCTAGTTAGAGAAATGCTTACTTTGCTTTAATATCCTCTGAAATGTCACCTCCTCTCTGAGTCCTTTCTTGACTCCTGCACAGAATTAACTTCACTGTCAACACTTTGCTTGTAACTCTTTTGTAACACTTATCTCAGTCTGGTTTGGTGTTAGATGGTAAAAACCAGCAAGCTGTGTAGGTTACCAGCACCATGGCATCTCTTTAGTATATAGCGCAGGATTTGCTGTGTACTGAATTAAGTCAAGTTGGGATGGCTTAGTAAGTGGGGCTTATGAAGAAAGTCAACATCACTATCTTCTGGAAGCAGGAAGATCGGGCTCTCCCAATCAACTTTGGAGCTGAAGCATCCCAAATCAGACACAGCACTCTGAATTCAAATAGCACAGGTAAAAGCCAGGGTAGTTCAGAAGACCGATTCTTGAGATAGCTTTTTATTGAGAAACACTTTCTCTTGAAATGTTAAAAGAGCAGAAACAAAGCAAGGCCCATGTCATAATTATTGACATTCTAAGAATTCAGGATTCCAGGGTCTTTGCCTGTTCAACCCTCTTTGTAATTATAATCAACCTCGAAATTCTTAGTCACCAAACCATGCTTTCGGAATCCCAACGTAAAAACAAGCTTTCCTGAAACTTCAGGCCTCACTGATCTTTCCCTCTTTTGACACTAAAAGACCTTGAGCATCTGTGCCATTCCGATGGCTACTATGTTCCATACTGGACACAACCCTATTTTATTAATTCGCTTTGCAAATAATGAAACTGCTTGCAAAGTGAAATAATAAGACAGGGTCATGTGCAGTGGAATATAGTGGCTCTTCTTACTTGCAAGTAGTCATAATTTATCCCTCGAAGATTGTTAACTCCTTGAGGGGACAGCCTTGACCCTGATACTGCAAGAAATAGTGGTGAAATCCTAAGCCAAAGAAAGACATAGTGACTATATGAATTGTATAGGTACCTCCCTGTATCTTTCCTGTCTGCTTTTCCTTATCTGTGAAATGACTTTTATTAGTTTAAGAATAAACATATTTTTAAAGGTCCGACTGGCTGGGCGAGGTGGCTCATGCCTGTAATCCCAGCTCTTTGGGAGGCTGAGACAGGCCAGGACTCTGAGACCAGCCTGGCCAACATGGTGAAACCTCACCTCTACTAAAAATATGGGTGTGGTGGCGCAGACCCATAGTCCCAGCTACTCCCAGAGGCTGAGATACGAGAATCACTTGAACTGGGAAGACAGATATTGCAGTGAGCCCAAATCACAACACTGCACTCCAGTCTGAGCAACAGAGGGAGACTGTCTCAAAATGTCTGTTATTTTAAAGGCAGATAAAAGAGAAAATAAATGAATGTTTAAGTAAGAGTTTATATTTCCATTTATAAGGCTCTGTGGGCTAAAAAGATCATAGTGTTAATTGATTTAAACCGAAAGATCATAGTGTTAATTGATTTATGTAGTTCTATGCAAACAGGTATTATATTTCAACAACTCTTCAAGAGACTGCTACAAATACTTGTTATTATAAAACTGATTTGAGCAAGTAATAAAATATGTGTCAATATCATTCTTTAGATAATGGGAAATAAAGCAGCCTAACCAGACGTATAAATTTGAAGGCCTCTGCCTTAAACCCTAAACTTGCATAATCTTGCCACCAAATAAAATGCAGCAGAACAGACTTGATAATTTAGAATGGTGTCATTTCAAGGTAATTAAGTAATTAGAATTTCTGGCAAACAAACTTACCAAAATTCACACATTAAAATAGACATCCAGTGATTAAACTGGTCTGTATAAACACTATAACATCAGCAGGGATAAATGCCTTTTTAAGATAACTTATTATGTGTGGCAACTACAGCACATCATTCTTAAATAACTGATATCTCCCAACAGATTTAAATGATCTTCATTTCTAAGATCTCTCGTTCCCTCATAATTTTCTTCCTCTCTCCTTTTGACTCCTAACATTTAATAATTAATAATTTTTATTTTTGAAAAGGTATGAATTGGTTCTGAAAATATTTAAGAGAAAAGTAGCTGAAGGCTGGGTGTTGTGGCTCAGGCCTGTAATCTCAGCACTTTGGGATGCCAAGGCGGGCGATCACCTGAGGTCGGGAGTTCAAGATCAGCCTGACCAACATGGTGAAACACCATCTTAAGAAAAAAAAAAGAAAGAAAGAAAAGTTGCTGAGTCCCTTTATATAAAATTGTATAGTCAAAACATAACAGTCCACGTTTCTTAAGCCATTAAAATTAACTTAAGAAGACATAGATGTTTTGGCTAAGAAGCGTCTCTTTATCCAGATTCTTCCGAACTGTTATACATACATTCCACCTCTGGTTTTTACCAAACAAAAATTACTAGCTTTCTGCTGCAAGTGTTGGATTTGATATCACGAGTGCTTCCAGAGGACTGAATAGAGATATCTACAGTAATACTCCTGAGAAAAGGCAGGAAGGGGCAGGGGTTTGGAGGTCGGAAAATCTTGGTTCTGCTGTTTGGCCGGAGGCAAGCTGCGTAACCTCCCTGAACCTCAGTTTCCGAAACTTTTAAATGGGGCTGACATTTTTCTCTAGTTCTGAGGCAGATTAAAAATTATGAAATGAAATAATACATTTGAAAATGCCTGGTACACAATAGGCAATCAATAAATATTATTTGAATGTTAATTTTGTTTTTTCTTTGAGACAGAGTCTTGTTCTGTCATCTAGGCTGGAATGCAGTGGTGCAGTCTGGGCTCAAGGCAACCCTCCTGGGTTCAAGCGATACTTGTGCCTCAGCCACCTGAGTAGCCGGAATTACAAGCATGGCCAGCACACCTGGCTAATTTTTGTATTTTTAGTAAAGATGGGGTTTCACTATGTTGCACAGGCTGATCTTGAACTCCTGGCCTCAAGCAGTTTGCCCACCTTGACCTCCCGAAGAGCTGGGATTACAGGCGTGAACCACTATATCTGGCCAAGTTGAATGGTAGTATTTTCAATGAACACTTTATTTCCACAAAATATCTCATTTAAATACAGCTGTAAGTATCACCTTGAATATACCATTTAATTGTAGTCACCCTTCCCTAAATAAAATAACATCTTCAGCCTCTCGACTCCTATCTTTTAAAAATATGCAATTTCTTTTTGTTTGTTTGTTTGTTTGTTTTTGAGACGGAGTTTCGCTCTTGTTACCCAGGCTGGAGTGCAATGGCGCCATCTCGGCTCACCGCAACCTCCGCCTCCTGGGTTCAGGCAATTCTCCTGCCTCAGCCTCCTGAGCAGCTGGGATTACAGGCACGCGCCGCCATGCCCAGCTAATTTTTTGTATTTTTAGTAGAGACAGGGTTTCACCATGTTGACCAGGATGGTCTCGATCTCTTGACCTCGTGATCCAACCGCCTCGGCCTCCCAAAGTGCTGGGATTACAGGCTTGAGCCATCGCGCCCGGCCAAAAATATGCAATTTCTTGAGGTTTCAGAAAGTAATAACTCAAAATATTTATTTTCTTAAATGATTTACTTATACATTGTTTTCTTCAGAATTGTTTGTGAAATCCAAGAAAAGCCATCTGCTTAAGCTAATAATTTTGTGAGAGTACAAGTGAGAGTATTTGCATTTTAAAAGCACTTTAACATCTATTATCTTATTTTATCCTTACAACTCACTGAAGTAGGTGGAGTTGCTATCATTAGTCCCATTTTACAGATGAGAAAACTGAGGCAAGCTCATTTAACTGGATAGAACTGGTTTTCCCCATAGGTAAAATGAAAATGATTCTGCCATTAGGTCATGCAGGGTTAAGTGTATAATGCTTTACAGTTTATAATTTTATGATACAGTTATACTTCTTATAGTTTATAATGCTATTTACATTCACTGATCTCATTTTCGAATAGGTAAGGTGGAGATTATTATCCTTGTTTTAGAAATAAGGAAACTGAATCTTGGAAAGATAGGAGATTTGATTAAAGTTGGAAGTGAGGAGATTTCTCAAGAACCAATAGAATCCAGGTCTCTTAATTTCTAAACTACGATTCTTTTCCTTATCCCACAAGGTCTCGCACTCAAGGTGCTCAGAAATTTCTGCTGTTCAACAGTGAATTCACAGAGTAAAGAGGGACTGAAGAATTAGCTTCATATCTTTAGTAAAGAGACAGAGAGGAAGTTGTATTTTGTTTTTAATTTCTTACAGGCTTGGAAGGGAACAATATTGTTGCACCTTGTGTTATTGAAACACATTTAGTTTCATAATCTGTCAAGCAGTTTTTTGTTACAAAAAGGGAGCTTTAAGAACACACAATTGTAGCGGTACTGAAAAAGCAGTCTTGGAGTCATGTCAACATTTTTTATCTTTTTACAAGTAGTAATCTTCTTTTAGCTAGAAATTAGAGCAGTTAAGAGCTAATCTTATGGCAATTCAAACAGAGAATGTTGTTCATTTAAAAAAAAAAAAAAAAAAAAAAAAAAGAATCTAGAATGGATGGAGGAACTTGCAAATAAAGATGATTCAGAGAATCTCCAAAACTTGTCAAACTGGAGCTTGGCTGATAACTTAAAAGGAGACTCATGCTGCCACCTTGTGTCAACACAGGAAAATGCCATGGCTCCCAAAGTGAAAAATAGCAGTAATTGGGGGATGGGGAATGACTGAAACGAGAATTAAGAATTTTTATAGGCCAGGCTTGGTAGCTCACGCCTGTAATCCCAGCACTTTGGGAGGCCGAGGCGGGCGGATCACAAGGTGAAGAGATCGAGACCATCCTGGGCAACATGGTGAAACCTCATCTCTACCAAAAAATACAAAAATTAGCTGGGCGTGGTGGTGTGCACCTGTAGTCCCAGCTACTTGAGAGGCTGAGGCAGGAGAATTACTCGAACCCAGGAGGAGAGATTGCAGTGAGCCTCGATTGTGCCACCGCACTCAAGCCTGGTGCCTGGCGACAGAGCAAGACTCTGTCTCAAAAAAAAAAAAAAAGAAAGAAAGAAAGAAAGAAAAGAACTTTTATAGCATACATAAAATAATAGCCAACCGTTAGTAGATTTTGACTACACACATATTGGTTATTTATTCAATAGAAATTTATTGAGCATCTGCTATGTACCACTCTTCTATATGCTAGGGATAAGGCAGTGAATAAAACACAAAAATTCGTGTACTCAATGAACCTTTACATGTTAATTATTTTATAAGTGTTAACTCCTTTGGAATTCCAAACAACCCTGTGAGGAAGATTTTTTCCATTTTACAGATGGGGTTACTGGGGCACAGGAAAGTTAAGTAACTGTTTAACTGCTAGGTGACAGAGCCTAGGCAGGTGATTTGAACCCAGGCATTCTGAGATAGAGTCATCAAGTCTTTATCATCATTATTATTAGCATTATTATTATTATTTTGAGATGGAGCTTTGCTCTTGTTGCCCAGGCTGGAGTGCAATGGCGTGAACTCAGCTCACTGTAACCTCCACCTCCCCGGTTCAAGCTATTCTCCTGCCTCAGCCTCCCGAGTAGCTGGGATTACAGGCAGGCACCACCATGCCTGGCTAATATTGTATTTTTAGTAGAGATGGGGGTTCTCCATATTGGTGAGGCTGGTCTCAAACTCCCCACCTCAGGTGATCTGCCGGCCTTGGCCTCCCAAAGTGCTGGGATTACAGCCATAAGCCACTGTGCCCAGCCTATTATTACTATTATTATTATTATTATTTTAAAATTATTTTTTTTCTGGTGAATATTTAGAATTAGCTAGCCAGACTCGGCTTAGATGATCCCAGTTCTGTTGGTAACATCCGAAGCGTTGTAAATCAGGAGGCAATTGAATATATGCCTTCTTCTCTCCACCAGCCTGATCAGGGTGAGGACCTTGGCCACGTGATTGTCACAGAGCCTCCTTCACAGCCAGTTTGATGTGGTGCTTGGTTTTGGCTTCTGCATCCACAATTAACCCAAGTGTGTCATTGTTTTCTTTTTTTCTGTTTACGCATTACTCCCTTTATAATTTATTACAAAGACTTTCAAGTATACAGAAAAGTTGAAAATAATTTACCATGAGCATTCATACGCCCACTCTCTAGAATCCACTATTAATATCTTATTATACTTTTTTTTTTTTTTTTTTTTTTGAGACAGAGTCTCACTCTGTTGCCCAGGCTGGAGTGCAGTGGAACAATCTCAGTTCACTGCAACGTCCACCTGATTCTCCTGAGTAGCTGGGATGACAGGTGCGTGCCACAACACCTGGCTAATTTTTTGTATTTTTAGTAGAGACAGTATTTCACCGTCCTGTTAACCAGGATGGTCTCTATCTCCTGATCTCATGATCTGCCCTCCTCGGCCTCCAAGAGTGCTGGATTACAGGCATGAGCCACTGTGCCTGGCCCTATTATACTTGTTTGAGCGCATACATATCATGTTGTGCATCAATCCATCTTGATTGTGATATTGTTTTCTATCTTCTTGACTCAGTGGTCAGTGGAACTGATGAGGCAGACTGAGTAAGCTTGTTTCCCCTGGGACCACTCATTCAAGGACATTTGGGCTGTTTCTAGAACCACAGCGCCTTGGGCTACCAGAAAGAGGGTGACGTATGGATCTTCTTTTTTTTGTGGCCAAAGCCTTTGCTTTGGCATCACCTTCAGGAAGGGCAAGAGCTTCCTTCATCTTCGGTGCCATCTTGTGAAAAGGCTAAGATGTTAGTCCTTAATCTATACTGAATAAACTTTGTCTAAGGCAGCAGTCCCCAACCTTTTTGGCACCAGGGACTGGTTTTCTGGAAGTCAATTTTTTCATGGACCAGGGAAGGGGCCGGGGGATGGTTTCAGGATAACTCAAACACATTACATTAATTGTGTACTTTATTTCTATTATTATGCATTGGGAACCCTGAGCTTGTTTTCCTGTGAGTAGATGGTCCCATCATCAGGCATTAGATTCTCCTCCTTGCAAGCGTAGTTCAAACTGTAGGGTTTGTGCTCTTATAAGGATCTGATGCCATGGATGATCTGACAGGAGGCAGAGCTCGGAGAGTAATACAAGCCCTCGGGAGCAGCCGTAAAGACAGATGAAGCTTTGTTTGCTGGCTGGTGTCTCACCCCCTGCTATGCAGCCCAGTTCCTAACAGGCTACACACCATTACTGATCTGTGGCCTGGGGGTTGGGAACACCTGTTCTAAGGCGCACAGGAGAAAGATTAGTGGTTTCTGAAGTGGTACTTTAATCGTGTGCATCTGGGAGGAAAGAGTGGAAGGTTGTTTGTGTGTGTGATATGCGTGTATATATATATATATATATATATATATATATGTGTGTGTGTGTGTGTACACATTAACTCTATACATATGTGTATATTTATTCAGTGTATATGTATGTGTATCTATTTGCTCATTTAATCATTCATCAAATTTCATAATCACCTTTTCTGTATGCTAGGATTTATGCTAGGTACTAGATATAAATTAATGCTATGACCTCTTTCTTCAAATAACTAATTTTTAGAAAAACATGTGAACAAATACTTGCAATATTATCATATTTCATTGTAAAGTTTAATTGTTTTCTTTAAAAAACTGTAATTTTCTTCAGGCACAAACCACACCATGTGCCTAACATGGTACATAATAAGACTTCAAACAGTAGTTGTTGGAAGAATGACTAGAGGAAAGTTGCAAGCTCAAGGTAAGGGTATCAGGGAAAGCTTCAATGAACTGATAAGTCATAGTTGCATAACGAAGTTGAAAAAGATGCATAATAACTGAAGTACATGGAAACAGATGTGTGAAACCTCTATTTTACATGATTCATAAAACTTAATCCCAGATGGATCATAGACATAAGCATGAATAATAAAATGAAACTTCTAGAATAAGATGAAGGATAATATATTCATGATTATATTATCAAACATTTCTTAAATAGGAATGAAAAAGAATTGATGACAAAGAAGAGATTGACACACTGAAATGCATTAAAATTCATAATTTGTGTTTATAATAAATAATTGTGTTTACATAAATTTGTGTTTATAACCAGAGCTGCCAAACTGGACTTTGTATTAGTCTGTTCTCCCACTGCTATAAGGACATACCCAAGACTGAGTAATTTATAAAGGAAAGAGGTTTAATTGACTCACAGTTCCACAGTGATGGGAAGGCCTCGGGAGAGTTACAATTATGGCTGAAGGGGAAGCAGACACATCCTTCTTCACGTGGTGGCAGTAAGGAGAAGTACAGATCAAGTGGGGGCCTGGTGAAACTCCTTATAAAACCACCAGACCTTGTGAGAACTACCTCACTATAATGAGAACAGGTTGGAGGAAACTGCCTCCATGATTCAATTATTTCCACCTGGTCCAACCCATGACACATGGGGGTTATGGGAATTACAATTCATGATGAGATTTGGGTAAGGACACAGCCCAACCATATCAGACTATAAATTTAATCCAGCCTGTCAAGTCTCTTTGCACAGTCTGTACACTAAGAATAATTATTAAATTTTTACATGGTTGAAAAACAATCAAAAGAAGAATGATATTTCATGATATGTGAAATGTATATAAAATTCATATTTTAGTGTTCATAAATAAAGCTTGAGTGGAATACAGCCATGTTTATTCAGTAACATATTGTCTATAGCTGCTCTTGCACTACAATGGCATAGCTGAGGAGTTGCAATAGAGACCACGTGACCTGAAAAACCTAAAATATTTATTATTTGGCCCTTTACAAAAAAAATTTGCTGATTCCTAAAACATAAAATTAAGAAAATGAAAAGGTAAGCCACAAATTGGAACAATACATATATTCACTAAACGAACATGTATCCAAAGCATATAAAAAAACCTCTTACAAATCAATAAGAAAAAGACAGACAATCAAAAATGTGTTGTTGTTGCTTTTTTTTAAAAAAGGGGGGGCGAAATTCTTGAATAGGCAGTTAACAATAGAGGATATACAAATGACCAATACACAATGACAAAATGTTCAACATCATTAGTCATTAGGGAAATGCAAATTAAAACCACAATGAAATACCACTCCATACCACTATATACTCATCAGAATGGCTGAAAGTTAGAAGCTTGACAATATCAAATAGTGAGGATATGAGCCAACCAGAGAGATAATAACCATAGCTCCTTTGGAAAACTCTTGGATAAATCCTACTATGTCTATTTGATGTCTATTTGATGGCCCAACAATTCCACTCCTAGAGGTATGCCTAGCAAAAATGAGGACACGTGTCTACCAAAAGACTTGTACAATAAGGTCCATAGCAGCTTTATTCATGATAACACACAAATGGAAACAGCACAAATTAGAATAAATATATGTCAAACACAGTGAAATAGTATGCAGTACTGAAAAAATAAACCACAGCCACACAGAAGAGCTTGGATGCATCTTTCAGACATATGTCAAAAAAAAAAAATTCACACAAGAATGCATGCTATATCACTTTAGAAGTTCAAACACAGGTAACTTGTCTATGGTGATAGAACTAGATAGAACAGTGGTCACCTTTGAGGAGGGGATTGTTAAGTGGGAAGAAGCCTTCTGAATGTCTGATTTGTGTGATGGTTACATAGGTATACAGATATGTAAAAATTAACAGTTTGAAATTAATATTTGAACAAAAAGCTTTTGCACCTATTGCACATATGTTATACTGCAGCAAAGACTTAAGCTGTAAAAAAGTAGAAAAAGTATACATGAAGGTATGCAGAAGAATGGCAACTTAACTACGTATAATATGAATGGGAAAAGAGATAAATAGAAGAATTTTTTCAATTTTCCAAATTGTGAACATCGGTTATATTTATCCATTTGCTGTTTGGCCAACAGAGAAAAAACTAATTATTCTGAAATTTTAACCTACTTACTCATTGCAGTTCCCAAACATGCCAAAATGATTTTGCTCTTGACCTGCATTAATGGCTATGGCCGTATGAATGTCTCTATCTCAGATAATTCTCAGTCATCTACTTCACTTATGTTTGTATAGACACTCCAAGAAAGAGAAAGAGAGAGAGGGAGGAAGGAAGGTAGAGAGAAAAAAGAAAGAGAAAGAAAAGGAAAAACACTTCTAAAAGACAACTTTTCAACTTGGAGAAAAAAGATGCAGAACGTGAGAAAGCTCATAACATGGACAAACAAGAACTAAAACACCTTTATTGAGTGTAGTGGATTGAATGGTAGCCCCCAAAATGATGTGTTTATATGCTAATGGCCAGAATCTGTGACTATGACCTTGTTTGAAAAGGAGTCCTGGCAGATGTAATTACATTAAGGATCTTTAGATCATCCTGAATTACTCAGATGGGCCCTAAATCCAAGGATAAATGTCCTTGTAAGAGACTGAAGAGAAGACATGGACACCCAGAGAAGACCATGTGAAGACAGAGGCAGAGATTGAGGAAATGCATCAAGAAGTGCTGATACAACCCCCGGAAGCTGAAAGAGGCAAGGAATGGGCCCTTTCCAGCAGCTCCCTGAAGGAATGTAGCCCCGCTGGATTTTGGACTGCTGGCCTTGAGAACTGTAAGTGAACATATTTCTGTTGTTGTAAGTTACCTAATTTGTGGTAATTTGGTACAGCAGCCCTAGAAACTAATACGAAGAACATTATCTTCCTCAGCCCAGTGAAACGTTTCTGTTTCCTTAAATCTTGCAGGATGGGAAAATGAAATCGAGAATGACGCAGACATAATAAGCGGGGCCTTTGCACGAAATGTTCCCTCTGTTGGCGTGCTCCCCTTCTTCAGACCTTTACTATGCTCACCATATCTGCATCTCCCCTGAGGCCCTTGCTTTATTTTTCTCCATAGAATTTATCCAACACTGTGTATCTACGTGTTTGTTTCTTTCCTGTCTTCCCCCCACTATCTTTCACACTCTACTGAGTTAAGAACATTCGTCTTTTCCCCCCTTCTTTCTCCTTGATGCTTGATGCTTGGTAAATATTTGCTGAATAAATTAGAAAATAAATAAATGAGCAAGTGAATGAATGAATTTAGGAGTCGTGAGGATGGCACACACACAAAGGTCTCAGGCAGAGTGCATGATGCTTTAAGATACAGTTGAATTTGTGTCCTTATTTGAGGAGGCCTGCTTCATTGTTATTCATTAGATAAAACAGACAGCTATGGGGGGTTCATCTCATAGCAGCCCACGTTCCAAACCAACCCCACTGTTCTCAGGAATTATACAGTCAGGTTCACTGTTCATATTTGCTGATTGCTTTCTGTCTCCCCAACCTGGATTGTCCCTCCCCACTTAGACATCCTTTTCTCTATTCTTCCCTCCTGCGGCAATGTTCATTGGCTTTTATCTTGCATCTTAAACTGGTGGGCAATTTTTTTTTCTTTTCTTTTCTTTCTTTCTTTTTTTTTTTTAAGACGGGGTTTCACCATGTTGGTCAGGCTGGTCTTGAACTCCCGACCTCAGGTTGATCCACCCGCCTTGGCCTCCAAAGTGCTTGGATTACAGGAGTGAGGCACCACGACTGGCCCACTGGTGGGCAATTTACTGGGCTTTACCATACTGAGAAAATGTCCAGGTTAACCTAGTTCAAATAAAAGTGAAAAGTTTAATTAAGACAAAATTCAGGTGAAAAGTTAAGGAAGGAAACCTTAGTAACATTCTTTGAATATCTAATGCATGCTGGTTCTAATGCATGCTGGTTCCTTTAATATGTATTATCTCTTCATATCAACTCAGTGAGATAATAGCATTAGCTACCACTTACATCTGTTTACTATGTGCCATCCCCAAGCAGTTTGCATATATTATTTAATATGTATCTTATTTAACAACCGTGTGAGATAGGTGCTATTATTATCATCCCCATTTTGGGATTAAGAAAATGAGACTTAAAGAGATTAAGTAACTTGTTCAAGATCATACAACTATGCTCAGGACAGAGCCAGGCTCCAAATGCAGGCAGCTAGAGGTTCAGAGTCTGTGCCTTTAACCAACAAGCTGTGAGAAGCCAGTAGATTATTAGTTGGCTACTGTAGGTTATGTTATCTCTATCTTACAGATGACGGAATCAGGAAAAATCATAATGGTTTTCAATGTCACATAGCTAGTAAATGGCAGAGCCAATATTTAAACCCAATCTAAACCATATATCAAACAATTGATGTATGTGTCTAATTGGTTATTTTCAAACACATCTCAAATTTAGCTTATCTAGAACTATGCCTAAAAAGACGCTTCCCCCAGGGTTTCTCAATCTAAGTAAGTGGGATCTCTCCATCTGTTCATATCCTTCATGCCCTACATCCACTCAGTCTGCAAACTTTCACCGATTCTTTTTCCAAAATAGACACCAAAGTCCATCTCTTCTATCTGCCTTGACTTCAGCCATCCTTTCTTCCTAGCCCACTGCAATAACTTTTCATTGCTCTCCCAGGCTCTACACTTTCCCACTTCTAATTCTCCCCACACCAGCCACAGAATTTTTTTTAATGGAAATTGGATTATGTCACTTGTTAGCTTAAATCCCTCTAAATCTTTTTAGGGGGGGCTTCTGATAACACTTAAAATCCTCATACTGTAGCCTTATCTAACTGCACCTTATTTTCCAACTTTTTAATACACCTTAAAGACATTGGCCTTCTCCCTAATATCATAAGTACTATGATATCTATCAACTCACTGATATTAAGTTCCTTCCCAGTATGGGGCCTTAACATACGCTACTCCATTTATTATGTTTTTTTCCCTCCTTTCTTCTTTTTTTTTTTTTCTTTTTGAGACAAAGTCTCACTCTGTCTCCAGGCTGGAGTGCAGTGGGGCGATCTCAGCTCACTACAATCTCTACCTCCCAGTTTCAAGTGATTCTCCTGCCTCAGCGCCCCCACCCCCCACCCCGGGTAGCTGGGACTACAGGGGCATGCCACCATGTTGAGCTAATTTTTGTATTTTTAGTAGAGATGGGGTTTCACCATGTTGGCCAGGATGGTCTCGAACTCCTGATCTTGTGATTGGCCCAACTTGGCCTCCCAAAGTGCTGGGATTATATGCGTGAGCCACCCCACCCAGTCTTTTCCCCTCCTTTCTATTACCTTACTCTCTTCTTTAAAAAACAGATTTATAGCAATGTAACATAGAAATGTAATTCAGGTATCATAAAATACACCCACTTAGAGTATACAATTCAATGGTTTTAGGATATGCACAAAGAGCATACCATCACCACCACCCGTTTTAGAACACTTTTATCATCCCTAAAAAAAACCACGGTGACTGCTGTGCCAATTAGCAGTCACTCCCTGTTTCCTCCAACCCCTCTAGCCCTAGGTAGTTCCTAATCTACTTGATGTCTCCATGGATTTCCCTATTCTGGACATTTCATGTAAATAGAGTTATACAATGTGTGATCTGAAACAGTTTGTTAAGTTCTTTGTAGATTCTGGTTATTATCCCTTTGTCAGATTGATAGATTGCAAAATTTTTCTCCCATTCTGTAGGTTGCCCAAAGAGATTGGGTTGAGAGGGCACAGCTAACCAGATACAGACAGAGCAATACCTATAGATATGGAGTCATCCCTCCTTGACCTACATTCTTCATGTCATTTTATTAACAAAAGTCTGCATCTTGGCCAGACACAGTGGGTCACGCCTGTGATCTCAGCAGTTTGGGAGACCAATGTGGGTGGAGTTCGAGATCGGCTTGGGCAACATGGTGAAACCCTGTCTCTACCAAAAACACAAAAAATTAGCTGGGAGTGTGGTATGTGCCTGTGGTTCCAGTTACTTACCAGCTACTTAGGAGGCTGAGGAAAGAAAAAAGAGAGACAGAGACAGAGAGAGAGAGAGAGAGAGAGAGCGAGAGAAGGAGGGAGGGAGGGGAGAAAAAAGGCTTAAGGACATTAGACATTTCTTCACATTTAATAGGCATGTTTTTTAATTCTCTATTGTAAGGGAGTGGCTGTCCTCCTTGAAGTACCTAATTGATTCATTTGATTAATCTTGACCTTGTTACAGTTAAAAATTTGGAGTCAGACAGACTTTACCACTTACTAACATGGATAACTGTGGGCAAGGTACTTTAGCTCCCTGCCCCTGACTTTCCCCATCTGTTAGATGAGGAGAGCACTGTTTGTTTTACAGTGTTGCTGTGCAGATTAAATAATGCATATGAAGTTTTAAATAAAATGCTCGATTTTGATAAGTGTTTTATATTTCAGCAACGTAATGGGACTGACTACTCTTTAGGAATGTTACTCTGTAATGAAGGATTAACTCTTCAAGTTTGGTAGCTATTTAAAAAGCTCAAATTTCTGAAATACAGACAGCTGAGAAAAAAAGTGTAGCGTCTATCTCAGGGAAACATATTCATCCAAACAGAAAGGGCAGAAAGAGGAAAACAACTGAAAGTTCAAGAGGCTGTTTAAATTCTTCCTAGGCTTTGTCATGTTGACTTCTGGATTATTTGATTACATCTAAATTCGAGGAAGGGTGATAGAATCTAAATTCCTCCCCTCTGTGACTTACAAGTTGCAAAACTGGTCTGAATGTCCACCTTTGCCACATAGAAAAAAGGCACCTCAGAAAAATTATTCCTTCAATACATAAAAATAATCCACTCTTGGAGCTAAAAAGACTCTTGGTGGTAGCGTGGACCACAGCCTCGTTCTACAAGAAGGAAATGAACCCAGAGAGACGAAAGAATTTGCTTACGATAGAGAAAAACCAAGATCCCAGGTCGTCCCATTCCCAGTTCTGTGCATCTTCCATCCCACCACATTGTTTTTGTCTTGATTTGCATGTGAAGGATTCTGTTTTACCGAAGAATTGAGAACAAGAAACAACACTTACCTTCATACATCTATTCCTATACTTTCTAATTCATAACTCTTTCACATGTGGTTTTCAACCAAAAACATTGGAAGTGTGTGATAACATTTTTTCATAGTCACTATGACTGGGGGTTACTACATGTACCTAGTGATTGGGACCCAGGAATACTGCATAATACAGCATAGTAAATATCCCACGTGAATACAACAGTGGTCCTGTTGAAAAAAAAAAAAATGACACTGATATGGGTCGACTGTGTCCCCACCTAAATTTCATCTTGAATTGTAGCTCCCATAATTCCCACATGTTGTGGGAGGGACCCAGTGGGAGATAATTGAATCATGGGGCTAGTTTTCCCCATACTGTTCTCATTGTAGTGAATAAGTCTCATGAGATCTGATGGTTTTATAAGGAGTTATTAAACACCTATAGCATACCATAGAACCCTGGGAAGGCTCACACCATAGTAGTAAGAGGCTCATACCACAGTAGTAGAACTCAACTAGTCCTAGAGTAAAGGCTACAGAGTACAGGGTTTACCCTAATAAAACTTAAAACAAGCCTCAAAAGTATCAAGCTGATCTTAAATCAGTTAGCATTCTTTTTACAAAGACATCAAAATTTAGATATTGGAGATCATAAAATCACAAGGTCTAACGTCCAATCAAAATGTCTGGGCATACAAGGAAGAAGGAAAAGATTACCCATAGAACAGACGTGGTGGCTCACACCTGTAATCCCAGAACTTTGGGAGGCCAAGAAAGGCAGATCACTTGAGGTCAGGAGTTCAAGATCAGCCTGGCCAACATGGTGAAACCCTATCTCTACTAAAAAATGCAAAAATTAGCCAGGTGTCATGGTGAGTACCTGTAATCCCAGCTACTGGGGAGGCTGAAGCAGGAGAATCACTCGAACCTTGGAGGTGGAGGTTGCAGTGAGCTGAGATCCTGCTACTGCACTCCAGCCTGGGTGACAGAGTGAGACTCTATCTCTCTCTCTCTCTCTCTCTCTCTCTCACACACACACACACACACACACACACACAAAGAAAGAAAGAAAGAAAAGAAATATAATAATAAGAAAGGCCAAGTGGAAGTCTCTAAAATTGCTCCACTTATCCCCAATATCAATATAATAACACTATATCCTGAGGAGGATAGAATGGACTTGTAGCATCCTTAAGGACCTTGAGGATGCAGGGGTAATGATCCTTGTATCTCCAATCGTCCAGCCAGTCTGGCCACTGCAGAAACCAGATGATAGATCCTGGAGAAAGGCGATAGACCACTGCAAGCACAACCAAGTAGCAGTCCCAATTGCAGTTGAAATGCTGGGCATGGTATCTTTATTAAAGAAGATTAATATGACTTCAGGTGCGTGGCATGTATCCATTACCTTGAAGGAGGTACTGTTTTCTACCACAATCAAGAAAAAGGATCAGAATCTACTCACATGGAATGGACAACTATATACATTCACAGTTTTTCCCCCATGGTTGTTATCTTCTGCTATTGAATACTAACAGTCCAAAGAGATTTGAACTTCCTGGATGTTCTGCAAAACATTATATCAATCTGTGATAACATCATATTGATTTGGAGGGATGAGCAAGAAGTGGTTCTCACACTGGAAGCCTTGATATGGTATGTGTACTTCAGTGGGTGGGTGATAAAACCTATGATAATTCAGGGACTTGCTATTTTAATAAAATCTTTTTTTTTTTTTTTTTTTTTTGAAACATGGTCTCCGTGTGTCGCCCAGGTTGGAGTGCACTCGTGTGATTTTGGCTCACTGCAACCCCCGCCTCCTGGGTTCAAGCGATTCTCCTGCCTCAGCCTCCCAAGTAGCTGGGATTACAGGCACCTGTCACTACACCCGGCTAATTTTTGTATTTCTAGTACAGACAGGGTTTCACGATATTAGTCAGTCTGGTCTCGAACCCCTGACCTCAGTTGATCCACCTGCCTCAGCCTCCCAAGTGTGAGCCACTGCACCCGGCCTCAATAAGGTCTTTAGAGCTCCAGTGGTCGGGCATATTTCAGAACATGTCCTCCAAAGCAAAACACAAATTGATGCATCTTGCATCTTTTCATAAATATGGAAGCACAATGCCTAGCAGGCTTCCTCAGGTTCTGAAGGCAATACATTTCACACCCAGAAATACTGATCACATATGGGGTATCATGAAAGTCTGTCAGCTTGGAGTGGAGCCTGGAATAGGAAAAGGGCTCCGCAGCAGATCCAGGCTGTGATGCAAGCAGCTCTGCTACTTGGGTCATACACTTTGGCAAACCCTATGGTGTTGGAAGAACCAATTGTGGAAACAATTGTGTAGAGTTTGTGATCTAGTAGAAGAATCACAATTCAGGTGGTTGGGCTTCTGGATCAAAGAAATTGCACCTACAGCAAAGAATTGTGTGCCTTTTGAAAAACAGTTCCTGGCATGTTACAGGGTCCTTATAGATAGAGAATGAGTAATTATAGGGCACTAAGTGACCAGGTGGTAAGAACAGGCCATCATGAGCTGGCTCTGTGAGCCCCCCAAGTCATGAAGTTGGGCAGTCCCAGATGCAATCCATCATATGATGGAAAATATTACACCTGGGATCAAGGACAAGCCAGATCAGAGGGCGTAAGTGAATTGCATAATCAGGTATCTCAAACTCCTAGAGAACCCTGGAGGAGATTCTTTCTCAGGAGAAATGGACTGCATGGTACAAGGGGTAGACTGTAGTGGCCGTAAAGGTGCACCACTCAGCTCTCCCTTCAAGAAAGAGCTTGCTGTTCAGTTGTAGCTGCAAAGAGTAAAGTCAGTTGACAGTCTCCTGTTTTAGCACCTTCAGGATTCACTTTGGTTTTTGAACTGAGACTTCACTTTTTCCAGGCAATCGCAAGCAAATGACTAAACATAGTGTATGTATGCATTGGACTGAATGTCTGTGTTCCCCCCAAATTCCTATGTTAAAGCCCTAACGTGTCAGGGCTCCCAAGCAGCTCTGCTACTTGGGTCATACAATTTGGTAGACCCCCCCCCTTTATGACTTGAGTGCATCCAACAGAGCCAGATCATGATGGATTGCTCTTACCACCTGGGCACTTAGTGTCCTGTAGTTACTCATTCTATATCTACCAAAACTGTGAATATATTTGGAGATATGGCTCTGTCTCAGCGTGAGTACAAAGGAAAGAGCGTGTGAGGATGAAGCGAGAAGGTGGGTGTCTGTAAACCAGAAGGAGGGCCCTCACCAGGAAATGAGTCCTGCTGGACCTCCATCTTGAACTTTCCAACCTCCGAAACTGTGAGAAAGTACATTTCTGTTGTTTAAGCTGCCCAGTGTATGGTATATTCTTATGGCAGTCCCCAAACAGACTAAGTCAGTATACTATAACCTGTCCAGTTAATACTCAATCAAGACTCTTAATCTTCACTCTAGAGCTCCCCATTAGGTTGGTTAAAACTTTGTCAGACCTACATTGCAGTCTTACGCCCTTCCTATATTGGTAATCCTTCAAAATATCTATGGTTTAGCATTTCATTTTTGTAATGCCAACAGATACTAAAATATTTTGAATCCTCCTCTTCTTTTCTTATGCAGACAGTAACATACTACCCTTGACCCTTAAGCAACATGGATTTAAACTGTGTGGGTCCACTTACACATGGATTTTCTTCTGCCTCTGCCAACCCTGGATAGCAAGACCAACTCCTCTTCTTCCTCCTCATCCTTAGCCTGCTCAAAGTGAATATGAACAGGATAAAAGCCTTTATGAGGCCAGACACGGTGGCTCATGTCTGTAATCCCTGCACTTTGGGAGGCCAAGGCGGGTGGATCATGAGGTTAAGAGATCAAGACCATCCTGGTCAACATGGTGAAACCCCATCTCTACTAAAAATACAAAAATTAGCTGGGCATGGTGGCGCACGCCCATAGTCCCAGGTACTCAGGAGGCTGAGGCAGGAGAATTGCTTGAACCCAGGAGGTGGAGGTTGCGGTGAGCTGAGATCGCACCATTGCACTCCAGCCTGGGTAACAAGAGCGAAACTCCGTCTCAAGAAAAAAAAAAAAAAAAAAAAAAAAAAAAAAAGAGCCTTTATGATGATCCACTTTCACCTAGTGAATAGTAAATTATTTCTCTTCCTTTTGATGTTCTTAGTAACATTTTATTTTCTCTAGCTTACTTTAAGAAGATAGTATATAATACATATAACATACAAAATATATAGTAATTGGTTGTTTATATTATCAACAAGGTTTTTGATCAACAGTAGGCTATTAGTAGTTAAGTTTTTGGAGAGTCAGAAGTTATATGCAGGTTTTTGGCTGTGCAAGGAGTCAGCACCCCTAATCCTCAAGTTGTTCTAGGGTCAGCTGTATACATATACATGTTCTCCATTTTGTTTTTTACATTTATCAACATATCCTGGAGATAACTGCATGGTAATGTAGATACATTTTTATTCTTTTTAAAAAAAATATCAGTGAGGTACTCTATTATATCAACGTGCCATAGCATTTTCTCTGATCCCCTATTGAGGACATTGTGTTGTTTTCAGTGTTTTGCCATCATCTCATTTATTTTAGATGGAGCCTGTATTAGTCCATTTTCACACTGTTGATAAAGACATACCCAACTCTGGGCAATTTACAAAGGAAAGAGGTTTAACAGAGAACTCACAGATCCGTGTGGCTGGTGAGGGTCTCGCAATCATAGCGGAAGGCAAGGAGGAGGAAGTCACATCTTATATAGATGGCAACAGGCAAAGAGTAAGCTTGTGCAGGGAAACTCCCCCATATAGAACCATAAGATCTTGTGAGACTTACTGTCATGAGAACAGCATGAAAAGGACCTGCCCCTATTATTCAATTATCTCCCACTGGGTACATCCAACAACATGTGGGAATTCAAGATGAGATTTGGGTGGGGACACAGCCAAAACCAGTCATGCCTTCCTAACAAGTTCCTCAAAGTTTCAACTCATTTCAGCATTAATGCAAAAGTTCATAGTCCAAAGTCTCATCCAAGATAAGGCAAGTCCCTTCTGCCTATGAGCTTATAAAATCAAAAGCAAGTTAGTTATTTCCTAGGTACAATGAGGGTACAGGCATTAGGTAAATACAGCCATCCAAATGGGAGAAATTGGCCAAAACAAAGGGTCTACAGACCCCATGCAAGTCTGAAATTCAGCAGGGCAGTCAAATCTCCTTTGACTTTATGTCTCACATCGAGTTTACACTGATACAAGAGGTGGGTTCCCATGGCCTTGGGCAGTTCTGCCCCTGGGGCTTTGCAGGGTACAGACTTCCTCCTGGCTACCTTCATGGACTGACACTGAGTGTCTGTGGCTTTTCCAGGCAAATGATGCAAGCTGCCAGTGGATCTACCATTCTGGGGTCTGGAGGATGGTGACCCTCTTCTCACAGTTCCACTAGGCAGTGTCCCAGTAGGGACTCTGTGGGGGGGGTTCTGATGCCACGTTACCCTTCTGCACTGCCCTAGCAGAGGTTCTCCATGAGGGCCCCAACCCTATAGCAAACTTCTACCCAGGCATCCACATATTTCCACACAACTTCTGAAACACAGGCGGAGGCTCCCAAACCCCAATTCTTGACTTCTGTGCACTCACAGGCTCAATGCCACGTGGAAGCTGCCAAGGCTTGGGGCTTACACCCTCTGAAACCATGGCCTGAGTGCTACACTGGCCCCTTTCAGCCACTGCTGGAGTGGCTGACTTGTAGGGCATGAAGTCCCTAAGCTGTAAACAGTATGTGTACCCTGGGTGCAGCCTGTGTAACCACTGTTTCCTCCTAGGCTTCCAGGCCTGTGATGGGAGGGGCTGTTGTGAAGACCTCTGTCACGACTTGGAGACATTTTCCCCATTGTCTTGGGGCTTAACATTCAGTTCCTCATTACTTATGCAAATTTCTGCAGCCAGCTTGAATTTCTCCTCAGAAAATGGGATTTTCTTTTCTATTGTACTGTTAGGCTGCAGATTTTCTGAACCGCTATGCTCTGCTTTCCTTATAAAACGGAATGCCTCTAACAGCACCCAAGTCACCTATTGAATGTTTTGCTGCTTAGAAATTTCTTCTGCGAGATACCTTAAATTATCTCTCTCAAGTTTGAAGTTCCACAAATCTTTAGGGGAGAGGCAAAATGCCACAAGTCCCTTTGCTAAAACATAACAAGTGTCACCTGTGCTCTAGTTACCAACAATTTCATCATCTCCATCTGAGACCAACTCAGCCTGGATTTTATTGTCCATATCATTATCAGCATTTTGGTCAAAACCATTCAATAATTCTTTTTTTTTTTTTTTTTTTTTTTTTTTTTTGAGATGGAGTCTCACTCTGTTGCCCAGGCTGGAGTGCAATGGCACAATCTCAGCTCACTGCAATCTATGCCTCCCAAGTTCAAGTGATTTTCCTGACTCAAGTTCAAGGGATTCTCTTGACTCAGCCTCCCGAGTAGCTGGGAATTACAGGTGTGTACCATCACACCTGGCTAATTTTTGTATTTTTAGTAGAAATGGGGTTTCATCATGTTGGCTAGTCTGGTCTAGAACTCCTGACCTCAGGTTATATGCCCTTCTTGGCCTCCCAAAGTTCTGGGATTACAGGCATGAGCCACCGCACCTAGCCAAGTTCGCTTTTTAATTTTTTTTTTTTTCCAAATCTTTTGAGATAGGGTTTCACTTTGTCACCCAGGCTGGGATGCAGCGGTGTGATCACAGCTCAGTGCAACCCTGACTTCCCAGGCTCAAGCAATCCTCCCGCCTCAGCCTCTCATGTAGCTAGGATTACAGGCACGTGCCACCAGGCCCAGCTAACTTTTTTATTTTTGTAGAGACAGGGTGTCCCTAGGTTGCCTGGGTTGAGTTGGCTTTTTAGACATGCTGAGACTGAGATGCATTTGATATTCAAAGATAAGTCAGTAAGCACTAGATGGAAATAAAGGTCAGGGGAGAGGTCTCAGTTGTTGCCATACATTTGTGACTCATCTGCAAATGGTGTAATTTGAAGTCATGGGTGTATATGAGAATGCCTAAGTATGTAATGAGGACAGGAGAGGCCTAGACCAAGCTTCGAGGACTGACGAGGCAAGCAATAGACAGAAAAGGAGGGGCACACAAAGGAGACAGAGAAATAACAGCACGTGAGTGTGAGTGGGGTGAAAAGGAAGCCAGCAAAAGGAAGTATACAAACGAGAGAGTGCATCGTTGTGTTGATTGCTGCTTGAGGCTGAGTTAAAATGAAGCCATAAAATATTATCATTAGATTGAGCAACAGAGAAGTCATTAGTAACTTTGACAAGGGCAGTTTCAGTGAAGTGATGGAGGCAGAAGCCTAATTAAAGTGAATTGAGGAGTAAATAGAAAGTGAGGTGAGAGAGTGGATACAGCTTTACCATTCAGAGAGGTTTAACTAGGATAGGAAATACAGAAGTATAGAAATACTGTAGCTGGGATGTACAGGCACGCATCAGCACATCCAGGTTTGTTTTTTTTTGTTGTTTTGTTTTGTTTTGTTTTTTCCCACTTTGTTGTAGAGCTGGAGGAGTATGTGAGATTAAGGGAGGTCTTTTACAGATGAGAGAGTATTTGAATACAGATGAGAACAATTCAATGGAGTGAGAGGGTGAGAGAAAAAGAGGAAAACAACGAAGAACCAACCTCCTGAGGAGGGCAAAGGGACTTAGATAAATACTGAAGAACTGGCCAGTCATAAGAGAAAGAACACATCATCAGGTGAGACAGGAGAGAAGGTGAGGGCAGATACAGATGGGTTCATAGATCTAGTGATAAGATTAGGAGACTGTGCCCATCTGATGGTTTCTGCTTTCTCAATTTAATTTGAAAAGAGGTTGTCAGTTGAATGTAATAGGGATGGAGATAAAGATTCTGTGAAACAGGTATCTCAATGAATACGAAATTGAGCTCATAGGAGAAATGTAGTATGATGGTTGGACAGTGCTGATGGCTCATTTTACTTGCCAGTGGGCAATAGGATTGTTCTTATGTACTTAACATCCTGGGTTGTAAATTAATCCAAACTGATCTCTGCAAGAGATAGGTCTGAAATAACAAAATGAAGACTTCACATATCTCTTAGCCCAGATCTTCCAAAAGCAGAATCTGATGCAATGAGTCTATGTTCTTTTATTTTATTAGGGAATACAATCCCAAGAAAGAATAGTTAAGGACAAGTACAGTGAAACAAGGAAGGAGGAAGAGTCAAAGTGAGGAGGTCATGTGAGTTGCTGCCAAGGGCTGTGCTCTTAAGAACCAGAACACACTGCATCTCAGGACTGCCCACTTAGAGGGGGAGGCAGTAGAAAAGAGGAAGACGTTATCCATTGATTGTGATCTATGAGATCGTAAGTTCACCTACTGGGCTTCCAGGTTGCACGTATCTGGATGCTTGCCTCTGCTAGGGTCTAGAACGGGCTGCAAGGCAAATGAAGCCCTGAGATGAATAGAAACAGGTATAAGGAACAGCCAGCAGAAAAGTGCTTTCAACTTAGGCCTCCAAAGGCACAAAGAACGTCTACATCCAAAGAAATCTCTGATACAATTTACAACCAGGAATATGGCTTACCTGATTTGACTAAAGTTGAGTAATACTTTAGAAACACAGATAAAATGGAAATCAGCTCATCTATTTCTGAAGTCATTAACAGACATCTCTTTATCTGGCTGGTGAGCTGATCAGAGATTTAAAAATGTTTTCTACATAGCTGGAGAATTTCAGATTTTATTTGGACACACACACGGGAAGCAATTTTAAAATTATTATCCTAGCAGGGCAGAAAACTCTCATGGGTTATTAATGGTTTTTTGCTTTTCTTTTCCTTTATTTTTTCCTTTGGTGTGACAGGGTCTCAAAGTGAGTTGAGAAGCAAATAGAAGGTGAGAACATAGAGACGACTTTCCCTTCAGAGAAGTTTAACTGGGATAGGAAATACAGAAGTGTAGAAAATAACTGGAGGAGAATGTGAGGCTGTTTTTTTTTTTTTTTTTTTTTTTTTTTTTGAGACAGGGTCTCAAAGTGAGTTGAGGAGAAAATAGAAGATAAGAACATAGATACGGCTTTCCCTTCAGAGGTGTTTAACTGGGAAAGGAAATACAGAAGTGTAGAAATAGCTAGAGGAGAATGTGAGATTAGGGGAAGTCTTTTAAAGATGAGAAAACTGTTGCCAAGGCTAGAGTGCAATGGTGCAATACCAGCAGCTCACTGCAGCCTCGACTTCTCTGGCTCAAGCAATCCTCCTGCCTTGGCCTTCCAAGTAACTGGGCCATACAGGCACACAGCACCACGTCCAGCTATTTTTTTTCCATTTTGTTATAGAGACGGATGGTCTTGAACTCCTTGGTTCAAGCAATTCTCCCATCTCAACCTCCCAAAGTGCTGGAACTGCAACTGTAAGCCACCATGCCCAGCCTTCATGTATATATATATATAATTTACATTTCTCTAATGACCAGTGATGATGAGCATTTTTTCATATGTTTGTTGGCCTCACATATGTCTTCTTTTGAAAAGTGTCTGTTCATATCCTTTGCCTACTTTTGAGTGGGTTTGTTTGTTTTTTTCTTGTAAATCTGTTTTAGTTCCTTGTACCTTCTGGTTATAAGTCCTTTGTCAGATGGGTAGGTTGCAAAAATGTTTTCCCATTCTGTTGGTTCCTGGTTCACTCTAATGACTGTTTCTTTTGCTGTGTAGAAGCTCTGAAGTTTAGTTAGATCCCATTTGTCTATTTTGGCTTTTGTTGCCAATGCTTTCAGTATTTTAGGCATGAAGTCCTTGCCTGTGCCTATGTTTTGAACGGCTTTGCCTAGGTTTTCTTCTAAGGATTTTATGGTGTTAGGTCTTATGTTTAAGTCTTTAATCCATCTGGAGTTAATTTTACTGTAAGGTGTCAGGAAGAGGTCCAGTTCCTGCTTTCTGCACACTGCTAGCCAGTTTTCCCAACACCATTTATTAAACAGGGAATACTTTCCTCATTGCTTGTTTTTGTCAGGTTTGTCAAAGATCGGATGGTTGTAGATATGTTGTGTTGCCTCCAAGGCCTCTGTTCTATTCCATTGGTCTATATCTCTGTTTTGGTACCAGTACCATGCTGTTTTGATTACTGACGCCCTGTAGTATAGTTTGAAGTCAGGTAGTGTGATGCCTCCCAGTTTGTTCTTTTTGCTTAGAATTGACTTGGTTATGTGGGCTCTTTTTTTGTTCCATATGAAGTTTAAGGTGGTTTTTTCCAGTTCTGTGAAGAAGGTTATCGGTCACTTGATGAGGATAGCATTGAATCTATAAATTACTTTGGGCAGTATGGCCATTTTCATAATATTGAATCTTCTTAACCATGAGCATGGAATGTTTCTCCACCTATTTGTGTCCTCTCTTATTTCGTTGAGCAGTGGTTAGTAGTTCTCCTTGAAGAGGTCCTTTATGTTCCTTGTTAATTGTATTCCTAGGTATTTTATTTTCTTTGTAGCAATTGTGAATGGAAGTTCGTTCTTGATTTGGCTCTCTTTAAGTCTGTTATTGATGCATAGGAATGTCTGTGATTTTTGCACATAGATTTTGTATCCTGAGACTTTGCTGAAGTTGCTTATCAGTTTCAGGAGATTTTGGGCTGAGACGATGGAGTCTTCTACATATACAATCATGTCATGTGCAAATAGAGACAATTTGACTTCCTCCTTTCCTAAGTGAATACCCTTTATTTCTTTTTCTTGCCTGATTGCTTTGGCTAGAACTTCCAGTACTGTATTGAATAGGAGTGTTGAGAGAGGGCATCCTTGTCTAGTGCCAGATTTCAGAGGGAATGCTTCCAGTTTTTGCCCATTCAGTATGATATTGGCTGTGGGTTTGTTGTAAATAGCTTTTATTATTTTGAAATATGTTCCATTGATACCTAGTTTATTCCGAGTTTTTAGCATAAAGGACTAATGAATGTTGTCAAAGGCCTTCTCTGCATCAATTGAGATAATCATGTGGTTTTTGTCTTTGGTTCTGTTTATGTGGTGAATTATATTTACAGACTTGTGTATGTTTAACCAGCCTTGCATCCCTGGATGAAGCCTACTTGATCGTGATGGATAAGCTTTTCGATGTGCTGTTGCAATCGGTTTGCCAGTATTTTATTGAAGATTTTTGCATCTATGTTCATCATGGATATTGGCCTGAAGTTTTCTTTTTTTGTTGAGTCTGCCAGGTTTTGGTATCAGGATGCTGTTGGTCTCATAAAATGATTTGGGAAGGTATTCCTTCTTTTTGGATTGTTTGGAATAGTTTCAGAAGGAGTGGCACCAACTCCTCTTTGTATGTCTGGTAGAATTCGGCTGTGATCTCATCTGGACCTTGGCTTTTTGTGGTTGGTAGGCTATTAATTGCTGCCTAAACTTCAGTCCTTGTTATTGCTCTATTCAAGGTTTCAACTTCTTCCTGGTTTAGGCTTGGGAGGGTGCAAGTGTCCATAAATTTATCCATTTCTTCCAGGCTTGCTGGTTTATGTGCATAGAGTTGTTAGTAGTAATATCTGATGGTTGTTTGTATTTCTGTGGAATCTGTGGTGATATCCTCTTTATCGTTTTTTCTTGCATCTATTTGATTCTTCTCCATTTTCTTTTTTATTAATCTGGCTAGTGGTCTGTCTATTTTGTTGATCTTTTCAAAAAACCAGCTCCTGGATTTATTGATTTTTTTTAAAGGTTTTTTGGTGTTTCTATCTCTTTCAGTTCTGCTGTGATCTTAGTTATTTCATGTCTTCTACTAGCTTATAATTTTTTTTTTTTTGATCTTGCTCCTCTAGCTTTTTCAACTTTGACAATAGGTTGTCAATTTTAGATCTTTCCTTGCTTCTCATGTGTGCATTTATTGCTATAGATTTTCCTCTAGGCATTGCTTTTAATGTGTCCCAGAGATTCTGGCACATTCTATCTTCATTCTTGTTGGTTTCAAAGAACATCTTTATTTCTGCCTTCATTTCATTGTTTTTCCAGTCAACATTCAAGAGCCAGTTGTTCAGTTTCCATAAAGTTGTGTGGTTCTGAGTTAGTTTCTGAATTCTGAGTTCTAATTTGATTGCACTGTGGTCTGAGAGACTGTTTGTTATGATTTCCGTTCTTTTGCATTTGCTGAGGAGTGATTTACTTCCAATTATGTGGTCAATTTTAGAGTAAGTGTGATGTGGTGGTGAGAAGAATGTATATTCTGTGGATTTGGGGTGGAGAGTTCTGTAAATGTCTGTTAGGATTGCAGGTCTGAGTTCAAGTCCTGGATATCTTTGTTAATTTTATGTCTTGTTGATCTGTATAATATTGACAGTGGAGTGTTAAAGTCTCCCACTATTATTGTGTCAGAGTCTAAGTCTCTTTGTAGGTCATTAAGAACTTGCCTTATGTATCTGGGTGCTCCTGTATTGTGTATGTATATATTTAGGATCATTAGATGTTCTTGTTGCATTGATCCTTTTACCATTATGTAATGACCTTCTTTGTCTCTTTTGATCTTTGTTGGTTTAAAGTCTATTTTATCAGAGATTAGGATTGCAACTCCTGCTTTTTTTTTTTTGCTCTCCATTTGCTTTGTGAACCTTCCTCCTTCCCTTTATTTTGAGCCTATGCGTATCCTTGCATGTGAGATGGGTTTCCTGAATATAGAACACCGATGGGTTTTGACTTTTTGTCCAATTTGCCAGTCTGTGTCTTTTGATTGGGGAATTTAGCCCATAAGGTTAATATTGTTATGTGTGAATTTGATCCTGCCATTTTGATGCTAGCTAGTTGTTTTGCCCATTAGTTGATGCAGTTTCTTCATTGTGTTGATGCTCTTTACCATTTGGTATGTTTTTGGAGTGGCTGGTCCTGTTTCTTCCTTTCTATGTTTAGTGCTTCTTTCAGGAGCACTTGTAAAGCAGGCCTGGTGGTGATGAAATCTCTCAGCAATTGCTTGTTCATAAAGGATTTTATTTGTCCTTCGCTTGTGAAGCTTAGTGTATTGGATATAAAATTCTAGGTTGAAAGTTTTTTCTTTAAGGATGTTGAATATTGGCCTCCACTCTCTTGTGGCTTGTATGGTTTCTGCTGAGAGATCCACTGTGAGTCTGATGGGCTTCCGTTTTGGGGTAACCTGACCTTTCTCTCTAGCTGCCCTTGGCATTTTTTTCTTCATTTCAACCCTGGTGAATCTGATGATTATGTGCCTTGAGGTTCTTCTTGAGGAATATCTTTGTGGCATTCTCTGTATTTCCTGGACTTGAATGGTGGCCTGCCTTGCTAGGTTGGGGAAGTTCTCCTGGATAATATCCTGAAGAGTGTTTTCCAGCTTGGATTCATTCTCTCCTTCACATTCAGATACACCTATCAAATGTAGATTAAGTATTTTCACATAATCCCATATTTCTTGGAGGCTTTGTTCATTTCTTTTTACTCTTTTTTCTCAAATCTTGCCTTCCTGTTTTATTTCATTGAGTTGATCTTCAATCTCTGATATCCTTTCTTTTGCTTGGTTGATTTGGCTATTGAAACTTGTGTATGCTTTGTGAAGTTCTTGTGTTGTGATTTTCAGCTCCATCAATTCATTTATATTCCTCTCTAAGCTGTTTATTCTCATTAGCATTTTATCAAATCTTTTTTCAAGGTTCTTAGTTTCTTTGCATTGTGTTAAAACATGTTCTTTTAGCTCAGAGAATTTTGTTATTACCCACCTTCTGAAGCCTATTTCTGTCAATTCATCAGACTCATTCTCCATCCAGCCTTGTTCCATTGCTGGTAAGGAGTTGTGATCCCTTGGAGGAGGAGAAGCAATCTGGTTTCAGGTGTTTTTATCCTTTTTGTGCTAGTTTCTTCCCATCTTTGTGGATTTATCTACCTGTGTTCTTTGTAGTTGGTGGCTTTCAGATAGGGTCTCTGGACGTCCTTTTTGTTGATGAAGTTATTTCTTTCTGTTTCTTAGTTTTCTTTCTAAATGTTTGTATTTAATAATCCTGTCTCTTATCTTTATCAGTAATGTTTGTAGTTTCCCCTATGCTTTCCTCATGATAGTGAGGGAGTTCTCATGAGATCTGGCAGTTTCCCCTGCACACTCTCTCTCTCTGCTGCTACCATGTAAAATGTGCTTTGCTTCTCCTTTGCCTCCCACCATGTGGAAACTGTAAGTTTCCTGAGGCCTTCCCATCCATGTGAAACTGTAAGTCAATTAAACCTCTTTCCTTCATAAACTACCCAGTGTCTGGTAGTATTTTACAGCAGTGTGAAAACAGACCAATACAATATCTAAATATTAAAGTTATTATCTTTTCTGGATGATGAAGTTAGGAATGGTTTTAAAAAATGTTTTGCTTTATACTTTGCTATTTGTATTAATTTTCCTATTATTAATATGTATTACTTTTATAAATCAGAAACAATAATATTTTTAGTTACTTTTCTAAATGTATGTTCTGTATCTCCACTAAATGGAATAATTTAAGGTCCAACATAATAAATTTGGGCTCTATGTATGAAAGAATCATTTTCTAGAGTGACAAAACCTTCCTGAAATGCCTCGTAGTATTTCTCTCTTCATCATTACATTTCTTTCTGTTAAAATGTGATTAGTTTTGGCCGGGCGCAGTGGCTCAAGCCTGTAATCCTAGCACTTTGGGAGGCCGAGGTGGGTGGATCACAAGGTCGAGAGATCGAGACCAACCTGGTCAACATGGTGAAATCCCGTCTCTACTAAAAATACAAAAAATTAGCTGGGCATGGTGGCGCGTGCCTGTAATCCCAGCTACTCAGGAGGCTGAGGCAGGAGAATTGCCTGAACCCAGGAGGCGGAGGTTGAGGTGAGCCGAGATCACGCCATTGCACTCCAGCCTGGGTAACAAGAGTGAAACTCCGTCTCAAAAAAAAAAAAATGTGATTAGTTTTTCAGGTTATGGACTAAATCCCCAGATTTTTCTTCTCTCATTCACTGACTGCTTAAACTATTCATAAAACAGTTATCAGTCATTTTCTTGTACTTAATAGCCCCACCTTGAGAGGCAGTGTGGCATGGTAATTGAGAACACAAGTTTCAGAGATGGGAGACTAGATTTGACTTCTACCCTATGACTCACTATTTGTGTGACTTTGGTAAAGTTAACTTTCTGTGCTTCTGTTTCCCCATTCATAAAATATGATGCCTGCAATTCCTGTCTCGTGCATTACTATGAGGATATGTGAGTTCATCCATTTGTAGTGCTCAGAACAGTGCTTGGTATATATCAAATGTTCTTGTGTTACATCCAGTCCAATCCATGAAACAAAAATATATGGAGAGCACTGCCATCACTTCCAGGAATACAGACCTCAGTGCTGAAGCATAAAGCATCCATTCCACTTATCTTACAAAATCCCTAGCAAGAACCATCAGGCAACTGATCCAGAAAAAGCCATCAGGGGATATATCCAGCTTTTTCTTTACTTTCCCAGAAAAGCAGTGAGCAGCAAAGAAGCTGGAGCCAAAAGAATGTGTGTCCTCCAACTCAAGAATTTTCTTTTTCGGATTTTATATCAGCAATATTTTCAAATAGAGATTTTGCCTTAGAGTGAGGCATCTGTACTTCATAATTAAGAAGGAACATAATGTCTTTGGCTTAGGTATCCTCCACAAAACAGGCCCTTTTAAAAACTGTAAAAAAAAATTTAATTATTATAAATTTAATTTTCCAGAAGGTAGGGACATCATTTGTTTTTTCTCTATATTCTTAGCTACAATTAAGCACAGTGCTAGAAACTGTAACCTATCCATTTATACCCCCAGGAGCCAACATATGCAGGGAACAGCAGTTTTTGGGGTGGTGATGAAGAACAAAATGTCAAGCAGTTTTATATGTTATCTTTGTAATTCACTCTCCATCATTCTTTGCAGTAGATAGGAGATGTAAAAGCTGAGGTTCTGAGAATTTAAACATCTCGCCCAAGATGAAATGCAAATGAAATCATGTCTGTTTGACTGTTTTCATTGTACTATGTGTTGGAAATAAGCAGGAATAAATGGATGAGTAAATCTGAGAAAGATCTGGAATTGTCTTTGGAGCTCCTCCTGTGTTTATTTACCACTGTATTCCCAGAACAGAGCACAGTGCATACTTCACAGAAAGAGCTCAATAAATATTTATTGCTAAATGATTGAATAAATAAAGGACAAAGGAACAAATCAAAGAATGAATGGGCAAAAATGACCTCTTAAAAGGGTATTTTCAGGCTTAATATTCAGTCTCATACATTCACTCTATGATGAATTTATGACAAATGCTTCCATTCAGTACCTAGAGAAAGTAGAGGAAGTAATTCATACTTACTTGCTGTAAGTGTAAATTCAGACCAACTGGTTCACAATCACCGGTGGTTTTATTTTTATAAAATAAAGACGTAATAAGTCTCCAGCTGTGCAACCATAAGTTTCATTTGTTTGGCTGTGGGTTCACTTGGAATTGGCAAAGGAATTCAAATACATTTGTGTAGTGTATCCTAAACATATTATTTTCTTTTTGATTCAGAGAACTTTAGGAAAAAAAATTTTGGTTTCATTTTAGATTATTATATTCTGACCCCCTCCCCCTCAAATATTTGGTCTCAAGCTGGTTTAAAAAAAAAAAAAATAAGTCTACAGGGACTCCTGGAGGAACGATTAGATGTTTCCTTGATGCAAATTAGCCCCTAACTTCCTCTTAATACATGCAAGGCAGAAACTCCTAAGTTTAACATAAAATGGATTTGTTTGTAATAAGATGTCAACATGATAAAAACACTTTAATACATCTGCAGGGTACAATGAAAAATTGTGGCAAAAAATCAGCTGTAAAAATACTTTTCATTTAGATCACAAATACCAGATACTTGAGGAATGAGTATTTGTCTTTGTGGAAAGAAGTTTATATCCCACTGGTACTTATAAAACTTTTCTCAATTTATAAAAGTAGGCTTTCTTGCATGATGTTAGAGTATATAAAACTATCTACACTGGGAATGGCATAACATCATCTTGGTTTATACAATTATATTTTCTCCCCTCACACATACAAATCTTCAACATTATAACTAATTTTAGAACAGTTAGCCTGCTTTGAGACAGCGAACTGCCTATAATATTGCAAAGATAGGCCGGGCGCAGTGGCTCAAGCCTGTAATCCCAGCACTTTGGGAGGCCGAGGCGGGTGGATCACGAGGTCAAGAAATCGAGACCATCCTGGTCAACATGGTTAAACCCCATCTCTACTAAAAATACTAAAAATTAGCTGGGCATGGCGGCGCGTGCCTGTAATCCCAGCTACTCAGGAGGCTGAGGCAGGAGAATTGCCTGAACCCAGGAGGTGGAGGTTGCGGTGAGCCAAGATTGCGCCATTGCACTCCAGCCTGGGTAACGAGCGAAACTCCGCCTCAAAAAAAAAAAAAAAATATTGCAAATATAGTGTAGTGAGAATAGCAGAAATATATCCAGGATAAATGTTAGTCATAGATGCTTTTAAAATTTTGGGATCCATTACGAATGTAAAATATTGAACAAGAACTCTTTCTCACTGTTTGAACCGGAATCTTGCTACAAATGAGGAAAATTACTCATGTTTCGTATTCTTGTTCTTTTTGTTATCACAATATCCTTGGTGTATAGTTATGTAACATTGTAGTCACACAATACTTTTTTATTTTATTTTGTTTTTAATGGTCACTGGTACTACAGAAGACTGAAGCATTTACTAAGCCTTAAGTTCTATTTTATTAGGGTAAAACAGAATTTCTGTCTCATGAAAATTATTTGCATTGGATTAGAATGATGTCAATAGATTTTATTATAAAAATGACTCACTGTCCTTTTAAATTTTATAATATAAGAAGAATCATGACAGATCCACAGCTATTGATCACACAAATATACAGACACACAGACATACCCATGGGTTACTGCCTGGCTCCTAAATACTTGCATCTTATGCATACACTCTGGTACTAAAAGGTGAAAACTTAGGTGTGTTAAGCATATTCCATAATCCGTGTATAACATTAGCTTTTTTGTTTTGAAAGTAAATTCAAATATCCTGCCTTTTGTTTATGTTGTTTGTGGCTTTTCACATAAGTGTGTTTATAAAGTCAACTCTTACATTAGTCACTGTTTGCTATAGTAAGAAAAAACCCCAAGATGTTAGTGGCTTATAATAATATAGATTTATATCATGCTTACAGGTCTTTTCATTGGCTACAGTTTTGTTGGGCTATATGTGTTTTTGCAGTCCTGGACTGTCTGAGGAAAGTGCTTCTTCTGGCAGAGATAAGTTCAAGAGAAGGAGCCAATTCATGCAGGCACATTTAAAACCTCTGTAAGGATGTGGTAAATTACATCTACTGAGTTTCCATTGGCTAAAGAAAGACACATGGCCAAGCTTCTTGTTGATGTAGTGACATGCATTCTTCCCATGGGGTGGGCAAGGATATAGGAGAGAAAATACTAGTTGAAAAATAACACAATCTACTATGACTACAGATTAAAAAGCTAAATCATATGCCTGAGTGACAAAAAGAGTTAAATACTAAAATGTCATCGTAAATTTAAGGACATTTTAAATATTTCTTTGGACAACTCCTTGCAAAGAACATGATTGCTTGGAAGCCAGAGTGGAAATTTAGAGAAAGAAATCTAATACATTAATTAAATGTAAGAAAGCATAAAACTAGAGAATATTTATGCCTCGTCTGGGTTTCCTTGGTACCTTGTACTTACCTCTATCATTTTACTTGTCATTATGCTTTCCGGTTTTTCATTTCTGAAGATAAAGCTTTTTCTTTTCTTTTTTTTTTTTAATCTTCATATACCCAAGGCCTAGTAAAATCCTTAGCACAGAGTGGGCACTCAATGAATGTTTGTTGAACGACTAAATGAATGCATGCATACGTAATCCAGAATATATTATTCTTACTATTCCTTTTTCAGTGGTAAAATTATTTATATTATGTAACATGGGAGAAGTAACATACTGTACTTGGTTTTCTCCTCCCTATTTTCTTTTTCTACCTGAGACTTTTCATTTTTCCTTCTCTCAATGAGGTTATCTTAAAAAAACGAAGTTGAACCCTCTCTGTTTGTTATATACTCAAGTACTTTCCTGCTAAGCTCTCTCTCTCTCACTCTCTCTCTCTCTCTCTCTCTCTCTGTGTGTGTGTGTGTGTGTGTGTGTGTGTGTGTGTGTAAGAGAGACAGAGATCTGTGCAAACAATTTTTATTCATTTAGAAAATATCACTGGGATGCTCACTATTCATTTACTATACTACTGATGAAAATCAGTTCTTGAATCAGTTCTTTCTACATTTATTTATTTTGTGATTTGCTTACTGGGAAAACCTTCAGAGATTGACATCACGTAGTTATGAGACTGTCAGGAGGACTGTTACTATACTACACCATTAAAAGCATTTCAAATAGGTTCTATAATGCAGTGCCTTCACAGTAAATAGTAGACAATAGAAAAGAATGACAAAGCTGATGTTAATTAAAAAAAAAAAAAAGGAAATAGTAGAATGCAAACTGTTTTCTATTACAATTCAACACATATAATAAACATTTCAATTTCTATAAGATTATTGCTAAACTCACTTGGCTCCATTGTGTATTTTTTTATGATTTAAACTTCACACTGAAGTCATGAAGTACTTTAAAATGAAGTTCATACAAAACTGCATCTTTGCAAGTCACCCGGAAATAGTACAGATATATCATCTCTACAATTCTCCTTGCTCCTCCAAACCAAGACTTTACAATCTGTAGTTATAGATAGACTAAGCATGTGTCAAAAGTAGAAAACTGTAATCCCAGAACTTTGGGAGGCCGAGGCGGGTGGATCACGAGGTCAAGAGATCGAGACCATCCTGGTCAACATGGTGAAACCCCGTCTCTACTAAAAATACAAAAAATTAGCTGGGCATGGTGGCGCGTGCCTATAATCCCAGCTACTCAGGAGGCTGAGGCAGGAGAATTGCCTGAACCCAGGAGGCGGAGGTTGCGGTGAGCCGAGATCGCGCCATTGCACTCCAGCCTGGGTAACAAGAGTGAAACTCCGTCTCAAAAAAAAAAAAAAAAAAAAAAAAAAGTAGAAAAATACTATTTCAATGTGGCTAGACAAAAGGAAAAGAGATCTTGACACTTAATTGTTCATGACAAAATTTTTGAGGACTTGGATATGATTTCTTCGTCTAGTTTTTGTTTTAAGTGATGTTGGCATTTTTTCCTTATAGGTCAAAATGGGATAGTCTCTAGTATAGAGACTAGATGAATTATCCAAAAATTGACAAAAAGCTTAGCTTGTTTTATAAAATATCAGATTTGGAATGGATATTCAGAAAGTTTAAATTTAGTATCTTAGACATATTATGGAAGAAATAGTAAAAATGATTGAAAATAGTTAATATTGGAATTCTCAAAATTTTTGTTTAGTGCAGAAAAATACTTGGCATATAGTAAGATCAAGTTCTTTGTATCTGATTATTACATCTAGTTGAAGGATTCCACCCAATGCAATCTAGGCTAAGACTCGTGACACAAATAATGTAGAGCTCCCAACATCAAAGGAGTGAGAACATACAAATTCTTGTAGGGATTTATTTTTAATTTATATTTGAAAAATGTTCCTAACAGACGGGAAAAGTAAGGGACTATTCATAAAACTTTCGGCTTGGTTTCACGAAAATGCTCTGTTTTTTGAACAGGAAATAAGGTATAGAATATGCTTTTAACCAAACTAGGAATTCATTTCACCAGTTCATAAAAACTATTTATTCCCTCTACAACCTATCCATATTATCTCTTCAAATGATACCTCTCAATAGATTAGTCTTTAAATAGAGTCCAAGAATAATTATTTATGGCACCCTTTTTCAAGAAAGAGGAAAGAGCGACCTCTATTTTTAATGTTGATAAATGCTAGGTGATGACCAGGTTAAGGGTTACTTGTGACCAAGAAACTTGCCAGAGTGATATGTTCCTGGTTTATCTGATATTATGCCAACCTTTTTCAGGTGAAAGCCTGGAGTTTGCTAGGGTGAGTCCAAATTTTATAGAATGCATTTTGGGCTGATGGCGATGATCAAGAGGTTGTTGAGCTTTTCAGACATTGAATAAAGTAGAAATGGAAAACAGGGCTAAGTATCAAGCACACAGAATAGACTTAACCAGTAAACTAAGAAGCAAAGGAAGAGGCAAGCGATAAGAGTTAACAACAGGTGTGTCTCTACAACCAGAGCCTTTCCAGCAATAATTCAGAAAGGAAGCTGAGTTTGGATTCAAGGAACGTAGTCCAATGTTGGGACTTAGAAACATGACATTTATTAAAGACAGGTTTGATCAATTCTATCTCAAAGAAAAAACAGCCCTCCTTGTCTTTCAGGTTGTTTTCATTAAGCAATTACCACATGACTTAGCTTTTGCCCTGCAGGCATCATAAAGATACCATTAGATTTTAGAATGGGGTAGTAAAGAAAAGGGCATAAAGGGTGTATAATCACTCTTTTTTACAAGTCTGTGTTTCCAAGTGTATTGCAGTAGTCAGTGAAAACAGGTAGCAAAATCCAGTTAACTTCTTTCCTATATAACTAAAGAGAGCTTGGTGAAAGAAATATAATGAGGTGTTATTTAAATTCATGAATTAAAAAGTAAGTAACTTGTTTTTAAATTATTTCATGGGTACAAATCTTCTCCTTGAGAAGGTAAAAGCCTTGAGGGCATTGTTCATGGGATAATTCTTTTGTATCTTGCATGTTAGGCATTAAAATATTCTTGAGGCTTGAATTACATTCTGAAAAACTAGCATTTAATTGACTGAAAAATGTTTCCCTAATGAGTAAACTTTATAGCAAACCAAATTATAATTAACTGAATGAGGCATATTAAAAGAAGTAGATGTTTTATAAAAGTGACTTAGAATCAGTACAAAAAAGAGAATACTTCTAAATTTATTTTTTTCATTGTTCCCAAAACATTTGAGAAATATTAGATAAGCCTTTAAATATACATTTAAAAAAAACAGAGGAAGATAAGATGATTTCTTTTTATTCTTCATGAGGGCATTTTAAAGCCCCACTTAGGAGAATACAGTTGAAGACAGTTTTGACCTCTGTTTTTTTGTTTCCTGGAAAAACTCATCAGAGACACCGTGATAAGCTTCTCATTATACATTATAATTTTTATTATTTTCCTAAGTGTGCCTGAAATTATACACAATTTATTAAGTAATCTATGTGAGCAATCAAGTAAATTAAATAATGAACAAATTTAAGAACAGGATTATGGTCTAGGTGTGGTAGTTTGTGCCTGTCATCCCAGCACTTTGGGAGGCTGAGCTGGGCAGATCACTTGAGCCCAGGAGTTTGAGACTAGCCTGGCCCACATGGTGAAACCCTGTCTCTGCAAAAAATACAGAAATCAGCTGGGCATGGTGGCAGACACCTGTAATGAAGCGTGAGGCACGAGAATCACTTGAACCTGGGAGGTGGAGGTTGCAGTGAGCTGAGATTGCACCACTGCACTTCAGCCTGGGCGACAGTATGAGACTCCATCTCAAGAAAAAGAACAGGATTATGGTGGCAGTGCCATTGCATGGTCACTCTGGAATACTGGGAAGGGTACTAAAGTATCAAATTTGCATGGGGACCTCCTCAAAACACGCTTTGTTCTCCCCCTGCTTCTTGTAGGAGAAGCTTTCTGTGGCACTCATGATGACACAAAGAGGACAAGCAAATTGGGGGAAATAAAAGCTGCCACCCATTTGGGGGAAAATGGAAGATGTTCCCTGAGAAGGTAAGAATTACCCAAGCGGTAAAAGAAAGAAGAAAGGTACGCTAGACTCAGGCAACTCAATTATGTTTTGCAAAGATAATCTCTCATGACTATTCGTGGGTGACGTCCCTTATGTTTTTGCTCAGCCCATTTCCTAAGAAATTTGTTGCAGATCCTGCATTGTAAAGAGCTGTAAAAGAAAGGAATAAAAATAATCTTTTCTTTTCTTTTAAAATTTTTTGTTATTTTTCGTAGCGAAGGGGTTTCACCATGTTGTCCAGGCTGGTCTCAAATTCCTGATCTTGAACCATCCACCTGCCTTGGCCCCTTAAAGTGCTGGGATTACAGGCATGAGCCACTATGCCTGACTCAAAATCCTCTTTTCAATTGGTAAAGGGTTGTAGGCACTATGAAGAGAAAACAAAATCCCTTCTAAATTTTGGGGCTCAAAATGACAGCAAATTGTGTGACACTCAATGACAGCTGAAGAACAAAGAGAAATGGAAATGAGTATGGTTCACTTGGGTTTCATAGAGAACAGAGAGCAGAATTTTGTAAAACAACAGGGAAAATCAGTTCCTGTAGCATTTCTGTTTATCTCCAAGGCTAGCTCGGCCTGAGAAAAGATAATTTTCAAAGTAAAGTTATTTTATTTGGGATTTAGTTTATGAAGGACAATATTATGTTCCTCTAGCCTATGCAAATAAATTATGTCTGGCCATAAGTAGTAATATATTAAATGAGCAAACCAGTTTTGCATAAAAGGCATGGTCTGACTTCTCTCCGGGCATGACAATGGAAATAAAATTCCTTCCTTTTTAAAATTCATTCATCACTACTTAAAGAATGACTCTAATGTGGACATTCTAAGTGGGGCAAGAGGTTGTTATAAATAGATACAAATAATGGTGCAAATGCAGTAGCTTATTGTTTAATAAAATAAATCATATCAGATTCAAGGGTGTTGCCTTTATACCGCTTCCAGTGGGTAAGGGTAGAATTATGCTGAGCACTCCAGGAATTCGTAGGGCTGTGTGCTAATCAAGTATAGCAGTACACAAAAAAGAAGAGTTGAGAATCACAGCTGTACAGGAATATAGCAAAGAATAAAAGTTTTCTTGTCCTTGGGCTTTTATTGTCACTCTAAATCAAGAACTGTCCTAGAAAGTGAGAATTACACAAAAGAGACAAAGCTACACGTAATAGAATGCCAGAGAGAAAGATTAACTCCAGCCAAGAATGATTAGAAAATTATTCATGAACCCACAAAGGGAAGCCTATCAGACTTACAGCAGATCTCTCAACAGAAACCCTACAAGCCAGAAGAGAGTGGGGGCCAATATTCAACATCCTTTAAGAAAAGAACTTTCAACCAAGAATTTCACATCCAGCCAAACTGAGCTTTATAAGCGAAGGAAAAATAAAGTTTTTTGTGAACAAGCAAGCACTCAGAGATTTCATCACCACCAGGCCTGCTTTACAAGAGCTTCTGAAAGAACCACGACACATAGAAAGGAACAAACAGTATCAGCCTTTGTAAAAAATACCAAAAAATAAAGAGCATCAATATAATGAAGAATTTACATCAACTAATGGGCCTAAAACCCATCAGTATGCTGCATCCAGACCCATCTCACATGCAAGGATACACAAAGACTGAAAACAAAGGGAGGGAGAAAGATTTACCAACAAAACGGAGAGCAAAAATAAATAAATAAACAAAAAGCAGAAGTTACAAATTTTGCCTCTGATAAAATAGTCTTTAAAGCAACAAAGATGAAAAGAAGCAAAGAAGGACATTATATAATGATAAAAGGATCAATGCAACAACAAGAAGAGCTAAAGATCCTGAATATATAATGCACCCAATACAGGAATATCCAGACATACAAGACTAATAAAGAGACTTAGACTCCCACATAATAATAATGGGAGACTTCAACATTAATATTAGACAGATCAATGAGATAGAAAATTAACAACGATATCCAGGACTTGAACTCAGATCTGGAACAAGCAAACCTAATTAACATTTATAGAACTCTCCACCTTAAATACACAAAATATACACTCTTATCAGTACCACATCATATCAACTTACAAGTTTAAATGAAATATTGGTTGGTCCTTGTTTGTTATTTTCTTCCCTCATTTTTTTCATGTCTCCATTATTAAGCACAATTATAGGCATACTCATATTTAGACTGCATTCTAGCCCGGGCAATAAAGCAATACCGCCATTCTCTCTCCCTCTTCCTCTTTCTCTTTCAAAAAAAAAAAAGAAAAAAAAAAGAACATTATTCATGAAAGTGGAAAAGGCTGAGTATGATTACATGCTGACTTTAAAGGATAAGGTGCTCTTCAATTGTTAAATAATATATTCTTAAAACACTGGGTATCCAGGTGCTGGGGATATAAAGCTAAACAGGATAAAATCCATGCCCTTGAATATTTTAGGCAGGGGACACATACCCCCCTCCCCCCAAAAAAGACAGAAAAATAATGTCATGGAACAAATACAGTGTCATACCACAATGTAGTGCTAGAGCAGAGGTGATACAGGGCCTCAGAAGAATAAATAGGAAGAAGCCTTCAGTGCTACTTGGGAAGGGATAGGTAAATTATGATAAAGTTATTTTTGAGGCCAGGCAGGGTGGGTCACACCTGTAATCCCAGCACTTTGAGAGGCTGAGGGTGGGGATCACCAGAGGTCAGGAGTTCGAGACCAGCCTGGCCAACATGTTGAAACACTGTCTATTAAAAACACAAAAAATTAGCTGTTATGGTGGTGAATACCTGTGGTCTCCACTGCAACCTCTGCCGCTCGGGTTCAAGCGATTCTTCTGTCTCAGTCTCCCCAGTAGCTGGGATTACAGGTGCCCACCATCGCGCCTTGCTGATTTTTATATTTTTAGTGGAAATGGGGTTTTGTCATGTTGGCCAGGCTGGTCTGGAACTCCCGACCTCATGATCCACCCAACCTCAGTCTCCCAAAGTGCTGGGATTACAGGTGTGCGCTAACGCGCCGGGCCAAGATAAAGTTATTTCTGAACTGAGATTTCATTCACTTATTAATCATTAATTTAACTAACATGCATTAAGTGCCTATTACGTTCCCAGTGCTTGCTCTCAAGGGATTAATAGTCAAATGGTGGAACAGACAGACATGTAAACAGATAAGTACAATGATGGATTTAATTAAATACACAAGGCGCACAGCATTATTAAAGACAGGGGGATCAAATGTGTGTGGGAGGGTAAGGGAAGGCTTCATAGAGGAGGTGAGTTTTTAAAAATGCGGAAGTATTTGTTAGGCTGATTGAGATGGGGAATATCAAAGATGAAGGAAGTTCCAAACAGTAAGAGTGAACGTAAAGGTGCAGTGGCCTGCTCCAGCTTGGTGTACACACAGGACTGACACAAATTTGACATGACTAGAGCTTTGGATAACAAAGATGAGGCAAGAAACCAGGTTGGTAGGAGCCAGATCATAGAGAGCCTTGAATCCAGATTTAAGGACTTTGATTTTTCTCTGTAGACCAGCAATTTTTAAACTGGATTCCACTACCTCCTTGAGTTGCAAGGAAGTTCATTAGGAAGGTGGTATGATTTGGCTGTGTCCTCACAGAAGAGCTCTAATTGTAGCTGCCATAATTCTCTCGTGTTGTGGGAAGGACATGGTGGGAGGTAATTGAATCATGAAAATGGGTCTTTCCCATGCTGCTCTCGTGATAGTGAATAAGTCTAGGGAAACTGATGGCTTTACGAAGGGGAGTTCTCCTGCACACGCTCTCTCTTACCTGCTGCCATGCAAAGCATAACTTTGCTCCCCCTTTGCCTTCCACCACGATTGTGAGGCCTCCCCAGCTATGTGGAACTGTGAGTTCATTAAACCTTTTTCCTTTGTAAATTACCTCATCTCAGGTATATCTTTATTAGCATTGTGGGAACAGACTAATACAGAAGGCAAAGAGCATGCCAAAAAGGCCAACTTTTGGGGGGCTGTGAACGCTAGGCTAAGGAGTTTTAAACACTAATCTTTAGGCTATGTAAAATTATTGAACACTTTTAAGGAAGGAGGTGATAAGCTAAGAACTGTTTTTGGATGATCAATCCACAAGATTTCTGCACTATTCCAGAAATCTGGAAGTCATCCTGAATTGCTTCATTGTTCTTCTAATTAATAACTAAGCAGTTGCTAAATCCTATTCATTCTTTCTCCTAAACAATCCTCAAATCCATTCTTTCCCTTCCTTCCTTACTGGGACTTTAAGTGGCTCAGGTCCTCATCATTTTTCCCCTTGTCAGATAAAAGAGCCTTTAACTTACTGCTCAGTAGTCTAATTTAGTCAATCCTATGCATAACTTGGTCATATCACTTCTTGCACTATTTTGAAATTTATTACCTATTTTTTCCTTTTCCTTTTTTTTTTTTTTTTTTTTTTTTGAGACGGAGTTTCGCTCTTGTTACCCAGGCTGGAGTGCAACGGCACGATCTCGGCTCACCGCAACCTCCGCCTCCTGGGTTCAGGCAATTCTCCTGCCTCAGCCTCCTGAGTAGCTGGGATTACAGGCACGCGCCGCCATGCCCAGCTAATTTTTTGTATTTTTAGTAGAGACAGAGTTTCACCATGTTGACTAGGATGGTCTCGATCTCTTGACCTCGTGATCCACCCGCCTCGGCCTCCCAAAGTGCTGGGATTACAGGCTTGAGCCACCGCGCCCGGCGCTCCTTTTACTTTTTTTAAACACAGTCTCACTCTGTCACTCAGGCTGGAGTGCAGTGGCATAATCATAGCTCACTGCAGCCCCGAACTCCTGGGCTCAAGGGATCTCTCTGCCTCAGCCTCCCAAGTTGCTGGGACTATAGTTATTTGCCACCACGCCCAACTAATTTAAAAAAAAAAAAAATTTTTAGAGACACAGCCTCACTTTGTTACTCAGACTGGTCTCAAACTCTCGGCCTCAAGTGGTCCTCCTGCCTCAACCTCCCAAGTTTCTGGGATTACATGCATGAGCTACCGTGCTCAGCTGAAATGTATTTCTGAAGTATATATGTTTTCCATTAGAGTACAAGTTCCTGGAAAACTGATGTGGAAGTTCCTGAAAGACTGTCATTAGGATTCACTGCTGTATGTTCTTCAGTTATTCATTCTCTCTCACACATCAGTTTGTCCTTTTCTACGAATCATACACGTAGCATACAAACATGCTATATTTTTTCCCTATCTTAAAAAATCTACCTTTGTTTCCATATCCTCCATTTGCTACTATTCCCTTCATAGCAAAACTTGAAATAATTGTATAGAACCACTTTCTCTATTTCTTCAGTTTTTTCATAAACTCACTTCACTCTTTCATCTCCATCACTCCACTACAATGTCACTTGTCACAGTCATCAGATCCAGTAGTTAACTCTTCATCCGCATCTTACTTGACCTTTGAGTAGCACTGGATACAGTGGATAATAATGTCTTAAAATAGCTGAAAATATTCTCTTAAGTTTCCCGTTGGCTTAGGGGATATTTCTTTTTGGGATCCTTTGCTGGCTCCTCTTCCTTTAATAGGTCTCTTAAATCTGGGATGGTTCAGTCCTGGAGTCTCTTCCTTTTGCTGTCTATATTGACTTTCTAAGGGATCTCCAGTCCTATGGGATATATGCTGATGATTTTGAAACTTGCATTTTGAGTTTGTGCCTCTTCCTGAATGCTGACGATTTTGAACCTTGTATTTTTGAGTCTGGGCCTCTTCACTTTGATCACAAACTACCTACTTGGCACGTCCTTTGGGATTGCTATTTAGCATCTCAACTTAGCATGGGCAGATCAGAATTTTTTCCCTCAACCTTGCTTCTTTCCCCCAACTGATTTCTCATAAGCCTTTGACATTCCAGTGGCACCCTTGCTCATCTCACTGTATGAGCCAAAAATCCAAGTCTTTTCTCTTTTTTGATTCCTTTCATACTTCTAATCCAACCACCAGCGAATTCTCTTGGTGCTAACTTCAAAATCTTTATGCCAAATCTGAATACCTCTCACCATTTTCACTGCCACCATCCTAGCATAAGCTACGATCAGCATTCATCTTGTCTACTTCAATAGTCTCTAAATCCGTTATTTTGCTTACACTTTTGATCCTTTAGACTCTTTTCCACACAGCCATCTGGAGTCATCTTTGTTTGTAATTCATATCATGAATACCTCTCACCATTTTCACTGCCACCATCCTAGCATAAGCTACGATCAGCATTCATCTGGTCTACTTCAATAGTCTCTAAATTCGTTATTTTGCTTACACTTTTGACCCTTTAGATTCTTTTCCACACAGCCATCTGGAGTCATCTTTGTTTGTAATTTATATCATGTTACTCTCCTGTTTAAAATCCTAAGACTATATTTGACCAGGTTTTTTTTTAAGCCTGAAGGTTTTAATACAGCTTACCCAGCATAATCTGGCTATAGGCATTCTAACAAACTCCCAATTCTCCTCCACACTGGACACATTGACCTTCTTGCTATTCCACCAGTATGCCTTTTTCACTGTCTCAGGACCTTTGCACTTGCTATCCCAACTACTTCAATGGCTCCTTCCTGTACATAATTCTCAGATGCTACATCCTCAGAAAGACTTTCTGACAATCTATATAAAATGTCTGCTCAACCCTCCCCCATCCCAGCTTTCATCTCTGTATTCATTTATTCTGCCTTTCCTTCACAGCACTTATCACTAACCTTACATTATATATTTATTTGACTCTTTACTTTCTGTTTTTTTCAGTAGAATGTGGCAAAACACTCTTTTCTTGACTTAACCCTAGTTAGACTCCTCTGAGCCCAGCAGGTCCTGTCCTTGGGCATGTCTTCAAGAGCCCAGTTTGAGCAAGAATTCTGCTAAGCCAATTTGGCCAAAATTCCCCACCCTCACTACCTGATCATTCTTGATACGTAACCAAATTTCTCACCCCTGCCCCATTTGCTGGCTAATGGCTGATCACCCTGGCCTGCCTTCAGCAAGAATCCTGTTAGGTCAGTTTAACAAAGAATTACCCCACCCTCCTAGTAATTTTCCATTCATCAACACATCTCATCCCTCCTCCTTGGCTATAAATCTCTACTTTTCTTTGCTGTGTTTGGAATTGAGCCCAGGCTCCGTCCCCTACTGCAAAACCTCATTGCATGAGGCCCCAAACCTATCACAATAGTCCCAAATAAAGTCTGCCTTACTGTCTTTAATAAGGGTGATGAATAATTCTTTTTTTTTTTTTTTTTTTAGGAATACTACCATTATAAGTGGTAAATAAGATAGGCTATACTATCTGTTTTGTTCATTGCTATGTTCCTTTTGTCTAGAATAGTAGTGTGCACTCAGTAGGCATTCAATATATCTTTGATCAATGAATGAATATACTTAGAACAAAGCAATGATATACTCAGAGAATCTAGAAACATTTAATCTGTAGAATAGCTTGTCATGTAACAATTTAAAAATATTTCAACCTTTTACAAGTAGAGGGTGAAAAGCTTATTAATTAATGCTTTAAAAATTATTAACAGAATTTTACAGAATTGAAACCCCAGAGTCTTGAAAGTGTACCTAGTTTAAGCCTACATCCAAATTAAAAAAAGAAATTGAATTATATGATTATTTTTAAATGTCTTTATTCTTGGAAGGAGAATTAGTTTATTATTTACAGAGCATTTAGAACTTGAAATTACCTAATTTATCTTAAGTTGGCATTAATCATGTCAAAGCTTAGTAGTTAACAGGATTGTGCCAACAGCCAAAGCATTAACACCCACTTGAGGTCATTAATAGAGTATTATAAAAGGCTTCAAACAATACGTATATTATATAGTTTTGTCAAGGGCTGTTTTAATTCCAATGGACAGCCATAACAGAGATGATAATCAACTCAAGGTGACATTGGTATCTCCTTAAACTTCTTCAGTTGAAAAGTACAGATAGTCACTGAATCTATGCCAGGAGGAAAATAATTGATTTAACTGATCTAAAAGTGTGTTTGAGCTTTTTTCAGACAAGCTGTCAACACACACATGAAAGCAAGATTCTAAAAGTGCTGTCAGATCCATAATGTTTATACAGCAAAGCAAACAACCTTTGTTATTCCAATTAATGCATCTGCTCATGAAGGCTGTCTGATCCAAAATGTTTTATTTTTTCTCAGCTGCACTGAAAATTATGTTGACTCATATTGAAGCAATTTAGAAATGTACTCAGCCACAAAATGAAAATGGATTATGTGAAGTATAATATTTGTTACTAGGGTACCTGCTAAAAATAACATCTCAAAATTATATATTACATTTCCTTTAAAGGGTTTTAAGTATTGTCACATGTCTCTCCTTATCTCTTTGAAGGGGGCTAGGCCCATGATAGTGTTCTCTCAACCTTACAAACCAATGATGATAAATATCAGGAGGTAAACTGTGTATAGGGAAAATAATAATGTGGCAAGATTAGTTTGTTGAGACACTTTGGTTGGTGACCTACAATACTTTACAGTAATTCCTCTATCTTTTTCCTTTGATTGTTTAATTCTAAAACAGTGAGTGGAGTTTGGGAGTTGAATGTCCCAACAACTGAAAAGTATTTTAGTATTTTATAGTCTAGTTCAACATTATTAGTTTTACCAATAAGAAGTGAAATGATCTGTTTAAGGACACATTGCTAAGAAGCTAAGATGGAACATTAACTCAGGAGATACACACACACACATATATATGACAGACATGTGTGTATACGCATACATACACACCTATGTAATTATATATATGTAATTTTGAGACAGTCTTGCTCTGTTGCCCAGGCTGGAATGCAGTGCTGTGATCTTGGCTTACTGCAATTTCTGTCTCCCAGGCTCAGGTGATCCTCCCACCTCAACCTCCTTAGTAGCTGGGACTACAGGGGCACACCATCAGCCTGGCTATTTTTTGTAGAGACAGGTTTTCATTATATTGCCCTGGCTGGTTTCAAGCTCCTGGACTCAAGAGATCTGCTTGCCTTGGCCTCCCAAAGTGTTTGGATTTCGGGTGTGAGCCACCACACCAGATTGTGATTTTTTTATTCTAAATACTGAGCTTTCTCTAAATAGTGAGCTTTCTCTACTACCTCTTGTAATCATGAATAATTATTGAGATAAATCCAAAAAGACTGGAATATTCAACAGTTAAAATGATTGGGTGTTTCAACAAATAGATGACATTTTTAAAAAAAAGAGTGGGAGGAGAAACCACTCTAGATTAAAAGAGATGTACCAATAAAATGGTAAGTGTGACTTTTTTGATCCTGATTAGCATAAGCCAATTGTAAAACTACATGCCTGAGACAATCAAGGCATATTAAGCACAGAGTGGCTATTTCATAACAGTAAGGAATTAGGGTTAATTTTGTTAGCTATGATATGGTTGTGCTAAAAAGAAATGTTTATCTGTTAGAGCTATGTAATGAAGTATTTACCAGCAAAATAATCTGGTTATTTAGTTTAAAATACTCCAGAGGTGGGGTGTGGTGGCTCACACCTGTAATCCTAGCACTTTGGGAGGCTGAGGTGGTTGGCTCACCTGAGGTCAGGCATTTGAGACCAGCCTGGCCAACATGGCGCAACCCTGACTCTACTAAAAATACAAAAATTAGCTGGGTGTGGTGGCATACACCTATAATCCCAGCTACCCAGGAGGCTGAGGCAGGAAAATCGTTGGAACCCAGGGGGCAGAGGCTGCAGTGAGCCGAGATTGTGCCACTGTACTCCAGCCTGGGTGAAAGAGCAAGACTCTGTCTCAAAACAAAAACAAAAACAAAAACAAAAACAAAAACAAAAACAAAAACAAAAAATGCTCCAGAAAATAAATTTTAAAAGTGCAGAGATAGATTGGTAAATGCTGACAGTGTTGATCATCACAGATGTTAGGATTATTTATGCTACTCTACTTTTGTGTATGTTTGAAGTTTTTCATATGAAATTTAAAAAAATGTAATTACTGAGTTTGTACTCCCTGTAAAGTACCACAAGCATGCTTCATTACTCATCAAGTGTCCAACTTTTTTATTTTAAATTGGAGACAACCATAGAAGCCCTATATCATGAATCTATAGATTTCTAAGATGCTAACCCATGCCTCTCTAACCTCACTAATGACTGCTACACTGAGATTTAAAATTATGCTTTGCATTTAACATGTGCATACATAAAATAAAACTGCACTCTTCTCTGTATTGTTGTTACTTGATTCTCTAGCTTAGTAACTAACCTTTTTAAAATTCAATTTAGCAAATATTTTGATATACCAGATTCCACTAGGCTCCAGGAACAGCAGGTGGGGTATGAACATATCATTTGCATATATTACATTTAAGTAAAAATACATATATGTATATATCTACATGTATGTATGTATGACATATATGATAGTATAATTGATAAATGCTATATTAGCTATATTAAACATGTACAATGGAAAATCTAAAAAGAAACATGTAATGAAAAACTTGATGAATTATGCTTAATGTCAGAATTATCTTTGTATTCTATTTAAAAATTTATGAAGAGGTAATCAGAGACTACAGCCCCAAAAATATAGAAAACAGGTATTATAGAGGTACGTTGGATGATTAATATATAAAAAATACTATTATTTTTCTTGATTTGGGGATATTTGTGGCATTTGTCAGCTTTTATAAATTTGTAGATAATTGTTTTTCACTTCAAATACTTTCATACCCAATTTTTCATTTTTTTTTTTTCTTAAAGAGGTTCCCCCACATTGTATAAACTTCAGCTGCCACATTATCTGAATCTGTTTGGATATATATATTTTGCCAGACACTGTCCCAAGAGCTAAGGATACATTAGTGAACAAAATAAGAGAAAAAAACCCTCTCTTCTTTTGTGAAGTTTAGATTCCAGTTGGGAGAAACAGACAAAACAAAAATATGATAAGCACATAGATAGTATGTCAGAAGGCTAGTGCTATGTAAAAAAGTTAAGGAAGATCAGGGATGGAGAGCACAATGCAGGGAGCATGAGTGAAATAAAACAGCAATTTAGGCCTGGCAAAGTGGTTCATGCCTATAAATCTCAGTAATTTGGGAGGCTGACGGAGGAGAATCACCTGAGTCCAGGAGTTTGAGACCTGCCTAGGTAATAGTGAGACTCTATCTCTTAAAAAAAAAAAAAATTAATTACACACAAAAAAATGAAACTGCAGCTTAAATAGGGTGGTCAGGGTAGGCTTCACCAAGAAGGTGTCTGTGAGCAATGACATGAAAGAACTGGTTGCTCATAATACCAAGGGTGTCTAATACAGTATATTAGTTTAGCGGTCCTGCATTAATGTCCTATTCAGGACTTATTTTAGAACATTTGAAGTGAAACAACCCCAAAATTTCAGTAGTAGGAGGGTAAAGCAGTAATAGTTGGTTCAGGGCCAAGAACTGAACACCTGCCTGGGCACCAGTCTTAGAGATTGATACTAAACAACAGGGGCGTGAAACCTTCATTGGAAGATAATAAAATGGCAACATTGCATTTACCAGAACATCTCTAGGGGTGACACCTCCAAGGGGCGTGACTCTTAAGGAGATCTAGTCTGATTAACTGTTGGGTTTTCTATTGCTGATTAGGATGAGGCAAATACGGAACCATATCTGGTGTCCAGGACAACAGAAGGCTCAGTGCTGCCACCAAGAGTTGTTTTTCTTATCCATGTAGCATTCAACCTTTCCTTTAAATAAAAGCCAGAAAAAGAACAAAAAGTACTTTAAATACTTACAAGTTTATAGGATATATTATTGGACTGCCAAAGAAATAATAAAAATATGAAAATGGAACCACAACTATGACAATTTTTAATTTTCTTAAGGCACCATACATTCTTTTTGTATAGGCAGCTGCAGTATAGTTGGGAGACTGAAGGACAAGTCAGAACTGGATATGAGTTTTGACTGCCACATTTTAGCCCTGGGGAAATCAGAAAGGGAAAAACTAAGTTTTATCATCTATAAAATGGAAATAATAATCTATCTTTCTTTTATGACCATTAAATGAGATAATTGTGTTTAAATGAAGTTCTTAATCAACAAAGTACCATAGATGTTTCACATAAGAATAAAACTATTAAGGTAGTCCACAGTAGCTATGTAAGAATCATAGTTACTAAGTATATAATAATTTATAGTATTTATAAACAAGTAGTTAAGACAGTATGAAATGCTTAACAATTTACATTGGTCTTTATGTAGCTTCAGGAAAGCAATCTAACTTAAAAGTGAAGACTTTTCAACATCTTTTAAGGGGATATTAGAGCAGGAGACATATACATCTCATATCTCAAAAGCAGAATAAGTTTTTTCTTACTCACTTGAATACTGAAGGAATGACCCTTAACCAAATGAAAGTTCAGCACAAAAATAACTGGCTATTTTCTCAAAATTGCCAGCTAGGTAGAGTGATTCCTAAATGATACTTCTTGTCAGCAAGAAAGATGATCTGAAGAATGAACAAGAATAGCCTCTATTTAACAGCTGTGATATCTATAATTCATAAGCTGTGATCATCTCTCATCAGATTGTCTTGATGTCTAGATGAGAATGTTTGAAATTTCTGTATTTAGTACTTCTCAGAAAACAAAGTTTTATTGCGTCCTATTCTTTTTGATCAATACATTTTAATTTACATATAAACAGTGTTCCACAGACTTCATGTTTGAGGAATGTGACCTTGAAACTCTATTGGCATGCAATGCTATAAATGTTTGACTAATCCTTAATTACTTATCCTCAAACAGCAATATTTTACTGTTTTAAAATTTTTATTTCATTGGTAAATAAAAATTATAGTTAGTATGTATATATTTTGAAATATATATATATTGTGGAATGGCTGTAATTCAAACTAATTAATACACATATTATATACTAATCTTTTTGTGTATGTGGTGAGAAGCAAATAAACTTTAATCACTGAAAGAAAAACATTAAAGAATGGACAACATTAAAGGAAGGAAGGAAAGGAGGGAAGGAAGGGTAGGAAAGAAGGAAGTGAGGCAGAGATAATCACTTTACTACCAAATTCCTTGCCAGTCTTTTTTCTTTTTTGGAGGTGGTGGGGGAAGGTCAGTCTCTTAATACACTGCCTAGGCATCATGCTTCTAATTTCCTCTTATCATTCTTTTCACTTCTATATCACATTTATTCTTCCTTCAATATGTGACCTTGTATTGCCCTCGCCCTTCACAATTCCACTGTCACCCACGTATTTTACTTTCTGGGGGCAGAATATTGTTTCCCTTTCCACGTCTTTCCCATTTCCCTCTCGTGCAGCTCTACCACATTTCGGCACTCTACGCTTATGTAAGCGTGGTAAAACTACATATGTATATAAGCATGTGCTAAAATACACTCGAGCCAATACCGTGACTGAGGTTTTTTGGAAAACTGTGGGCAAATTAGTTAAAATTGAGAGCTCTGGAGGAGAGGGTCTCTTTCTTCTACAGGAAAAAATAATTGGGAATTGCAGAATAAGCACAGGAGGGCAATTCAAGAGAGCACAGAGCTGTGTGCCTTCTCCCCGCGCCGCGACCTGTCTCCAGAAGCCTCAGCCGAGACTGGAGGCGCTTCCCGCAGGCTCTCCTGCCCTTTGCCCGGGGCCCTTCCTGCCGCCTCCGCTCCCGCCTCTTCCCTTTCACAGCCCCTCGCTCCCCACACCCCAGGCCCGTCTCTCGTCTTCCAGTTCGACTCCCACGCCTTTCCATTCCCTAGGATCGGGGGCCCCCGTGTCACTCCCCTATTTTCACTCCCTTCGGTTTTCCTCAAAAAGGGCTCCCCGCCTCCCTCGCGGCCCCGGCCCACCCCTCGCAGCACCTGCCGCTCCTTCCCCTGACTCGGACCCCGCACACCTGGCGCAGCCCCTCCCGCACTCCCGGCCCCCGCCGTCGCCGTCTCGGCCTCCGCGCTGCCCCCTCGGCCCCGCCCCGCCGGCCGCTCGCCCGGCGCTCCCCACCTGGGCCCGGCCGGCCCAGCGCCCCCTCCCGGGACCCCGCGCCCCTCGCGGCTCCGCGCGCGCCGGCCCGCCCCCCCCCGCCCCGCGGGGCCCGCTGCACTGTGGGTAGGCGGCGGCGGCGGCGGCGGCGCGGAGCGGCAGGCGGCGGAGCGAGGCCGCGCGCGCCGAAGATGGCTGAGAAGCAGAAGCACGACGGGCGGGTGAAGATCGGACACTACGTGCTGGGCGACACGCTGGGCGTCGGCACCTTCGGCAAAGTGAAGAGTTGAGTACGCGCTCCGGCCCGCCGCGCGGCGCTGCGAGGCTCGCGGGAGGCCGGGCGGAGCGGCGGGAGCCCCGGGCCGCGGGCGGGCGCGGGGCTGGGCGGCAGGTGGAGCGGCCCCGGCGGCGCGGAGCTGGGGCCCCGGGAGGGCGGCGCGCACCGCCTCGCACGGCACGGGCGTCCGGGCCCCGCGGAATCCGGAGAAGAGGGCGGGGGTGTGGGCTGCGGACGGGCGTCCTGGGTTCCAGGTCCCGCGCCCACCTGCCTTTCTGGAGGTCGGAGCAGGGCACTTCTGTCTTCTCTGGCCTCAGTGTCCACCTGTCCTCCCAGAGCCGCGTCCGCGAGGCGCCTCCCGGCTCGGACACTGTAGGCGGAGGGCCGGGGACCATCCGTGCTGTGAGGACTGAGGCGCCGCTTCGTGCCGGGTGCCCTGTTGGGTGCTTTGCATGGGATGTCATTGAATCTTTACAGTGACTTGGTCAGCATGTTGTCCTCACCCTAACGGTGGGAAAACTAGGACCCCTGGAGGTGTAGTAACATGCCCAAGGTCACACAGAAATGGGCAGTGCCAGGGCGAAGTCTAAGATGTCCTCCAATTCTGGTCTTGCTGGGAGGTCCCTGCCATCCCCAGATTCTTTCTTGTTCCAGGACTCTCGGTGGGTGGGGGCGACTGCCTTAGGGGATGCTCCAGGGCCGGAGGTTGTGAGTCTTTATTCCCAAACGCTGGAATGCAGCTGGGTTGAATCGCAGGTTAATTAGAAAGAGGTCTGAAGGTGGTTGTGTTTGTAAAATGGCTATGGGGAAGACTTCTGGGATAAGGAAGAGAAAAAGGTTCCTTGGTGTTTGGCGGATTTGAGGCTGAGGAGGTCATTCTGCTAAGGTCTGCCTTCATAAAGATAGGATCCCGTTTTGGGAGTCGAAAAACAGGCTGTCTTTGAAATGTTATACGTACTTTATCAGAGTTAAGTAACTAGTAAAAAGGATGGTTAAGTATTGAACTTTCATTTTTTTTTTTTTCCGTTAATTAGTCACATGGGATTTAATTAAACTGTCCTCTCTCCAGAATACACAGTCCATTAAAAATACTCTGATTGTTACAAATCCAGAATAATAAGTGAAACATTAGCTTTTTTTTTTTTTTTTTTTTTTAATACTCTCTTTGCTGAAGAAATGCTGGGTAGGCAGTCTGGAAGTTGTATTCTGAGGTCTCTGTTTCCTTGTAAAATTCATGTTTTAACCGCAAGTCAAGGCTGTTGAATAAGTAGAAGAGACTCATTGTTCATTCCTGTGGTAAGGATCAGCTCCTGTTTTCTTGCACATATTTAATACCCATTCATTTGTTCAAGCGCACCTGCAACGTGGTAGGCACTGTTCTAGGCAGTGAGGATACAGCAAGGAAAAAAGCAGCTTTTCATGGAACTTACAATCTAGTAGGGGAAGACAGTAATCAGAATATATGTAAAAGGCATGTTTAGTTTTATTGAGAAAAATGAATCAGGGAAGGAAAGATAGGGAGTTTTGTGAGATTGTCAGTTTTCAATAACGTGGTCAGACAAGGTGGTATTTTTGCAAAGAAGTAAAAAGTTTGCAAAATTATTTGCCATCCTGTGAGGGTTATGAAGTCCTGGGTTATTTTTGAAAGACCTTATAAATCGAGTGGATACTTAAAAGGTGTTTAGGATGAATACAGGAAGATCCAGGGATTGGATTAATGCCTGTAATGTTATTTGTCATTTAGTATCATTACTAAGGACTATTGTGTTACAACATAATACAATTGCTCAAGCAAACAGTGCCTTTGACATTTGGACAGGTACACTCTCAGAGTTATATAACTTAACCCTATGTCCTTTAAAATTGTATTAAAACTTTTTGCTTATCTTTTTAAGTTCTTATTTTGTAATATGAAGGTAGAGTAGAATACCTATCAGATCAGTCAGCCCATTGTCAAAGACAAATCTCTTGTGTATACTTTTGAACTGTCTCCAGGCACTGGCTTCTTAAAATATAAATGAACAGAAGGAACTTTATGAGAAATCCTTTTCCTGGAGAAACTCTGTCCAGTGAACAACCAGTTGAAGGAGTTTTCCTAACACTGTGCTAGATCCTCTCAAAAGTGATGCTGTGGCTTCCTATCCAAGATTAGGATCAGTAGAATTGTTTAATAAAAATTACAGAAACTGCTGTGGTCTACAGTTACTCATTTAATCATTCAAGGGACAGGTGAAACAAAAAGCCATTTTTTTTTTTTTTTTAAGAAAACAGCTTTATTGCCCGAGCACAGTGGCTTGTGCCTGGTAATCCCAGCACTTCTGGAGGCTGAGGCAGTCGGATCACTTGAGGTCAGGAGTTTGAGACCAGCACATGGTGGAATCCTGTCTCTACTAAAAATACAAAAATTAGCTGGATGTGGTGGCAGCTGCCTGTAATCCCAGCTACTGATGAGGCTGAGGCAGGAGAATCGCTTGAACCTGGGAGGCAGAAGTTGCAGTGAGCCAAGATTGTGCCACTGCACTCCAGCCTGGGCGACAGAGCAAGACTCTGTCTCAAAAAAAAACAAAACAAAACAAACCCAGCTTTATTTAGGTATATTTTACATATGAAATTCAAGTGTACAATTCTAAATGTACAATTCAATGATTTTTACGAATTTTACCAAATGTTGCAACTGTCATTATAGATCAGTTTTAGGACATTTGAGAAGACCACAGTAAGATTCCTTATACCCATTACAGTTAATCTCTTTCCTGCTCTCAGCCCCAAGAAATCAGGAGTCTGTTTTCTACCTGTATAAGTTTGCTTTTTCTAGGTACTTCTTCATAAACGTGATCATTCAATATATCATCTTTAGTGTCTAGCTTTTTATTTTTATTTATTTGTTTTGAGACAGTCTCCCTCTGTCCTTAGGGTGGAGTGCAGTGGCGCAATCTCGGCTCACCGGAACCTCCGACTCCCTGGTTAAAGGACTTCTCCTGCCTCAGCCTCCCGAGTGCTGGGACTACAGGCGCATATCACCATACTCAGCTAATTTTTGTATTTTTAGTAGAGACTGGGTTTCACCATATTGTCCAGGATGATCTCGATCTCCTGACCTTGTGATCCACCCACCTGGGCCTCTCAAAGTGCTGGGATTACAGGCATGAGCCACTGTACCTGGCCTTTGTCTCGCTTCTTTAACAATGCTTTTGAGGTTCATGCATGGCATAGCATGTGCCATTAGGTTCATTCCTTTTTATAGTTGAATAGTATTCCGTTGTGTGGATATGCCACATTTTGTCTACACAAAACCAATGGAACTAGGAGTATTCACATGTAAGTCTTTGTGTGGAATACATTTTCGTATACCTTGGGTAGATACCTAGAAGTAGAATTGCTGGGTCATCTCATAGTTTTATGTTTTACTCTTTAAGAAGCTTCCACGCTTTTCCAAAATGGTCACATCATTTTATAACAGTCCTATCAATGATGTATGATAATTCCCTTTTCTGTGCATCTTTGCCAGCATTTGTTATTGTCTGTCTATTATAGCCATTCCAGTGGGTGTGAAATAATATCTCATTGAGGCATTAACTTTGCATATTCCTAAGGACTAATGATGTTGAACAATTGTCTCATGTAATTTCTAGTCATCTATATATTTTCATTGATGAAATGTCTGTTTATATCTCTTGCTCATTTTCTAATTGGGTTACCTGTCATCTTATAAGTTGAGTTATGAGAATTCTTTGTGAATTCTGGATACAGATCCTTTAATGGATATGTTTTGCAAATATTTTCTTCCAGTCTGTGTGTCTTTTCATTTTCTTGTGTCTTTTGAAGTATAAAAGTTTTGAATTTTCATAAGGCCCAATTTATTAGTTTTTAAAATTATTTTATGGACTATGTTCTTGGTGTCACAGGTAAGAAATCTTTGCCTAGCCCAAGTCTCAAATGTTTTCTTTTATGTTTTCTTGTAAATGTTTTATTATTTTAGCTCTTTAATTCTGTGATCTATTTTGAATTCTTGTTTATGGTGTGAGGTGAGGTTCTAAGGTTAACTTTTTGCGTGTGATAACCAAACGTCCCAACAGTTTTTGTTGAAAGCAGGTGCCTTTTTAATTGTTGTAGATTTAAGACATTGTAAAATGAATTTCTACTAAAAAAAACTTAATAGTAGATTATTTAATTTTAAAAGGTTGGCCAGGTGTGGTGATTCACACCTGTAATCCTAGCACTTTGGGAGACAAGGCAGGAGGATCCTTTGAGCCCAGAAGTTCAAGACCAGCCTGGGCAGCATAGGGAGACACTGTCTTAAATGGATAGACATATAGACAGACAGATAGGCAGACAGACAGATAGATAAATGGTTATAAAAACATGGAGATGGAGAAGTGAGGAGCATTTTATATGCTTTCTTTCTTGACTTTTTTCCTTTTTCTTATTTGTTTATTTTCATTTTTTAGAGATTATGTTGGCCAGGCTGGTCGTGAACTTTTGGCCTTAAGCAATCTGCTGGCCTCAGCCTCACAGTATTGGGATTACAAGTGTGTCTCACCATGCCCAGCTTTGACTGTTATGCTAATTATAGATTTAGAAATTTTAGGCCAGGCACGGTGGCTCATGCCTATACTCCCAGCACTTTGAGAGGCCGAGGTGGGTGGATCACTTTAGGTCAGGAGTTTGAGACCAACTGGGCAACATGGTGAAACCCCTCTCTACTGAAAATACAAGAATTAGCCAGGCATGATGGTGCGCACCTGTAGTCTCAGCTACTTCGCAAGTTGAGGCAGGAGGGTCGCTTGGACCTGAGATGCTAAAGTTGCAGTAGGCCGATATCGTGCTACTGCACTCCATCCAGCCTGGGTGACAGAATGAGATTCCAGGAAGGAAAGAAGAGAGAAAGGAGCGGGGGAGGGAGGGAGGATGGAAGGAAAGGAAGGAAGGAAAAATGGAGAGAAGGAAGGAGAAAAGAAAAGAAGAAAGTTGCAGTGGGTCGATGTTGTGCCACTGCACGCCAGCCTCGGTGACACAGTGAGACTCCAGGAAAGAAAGAAAGAGAAAGACAGAGAGAGACGGAGGGAGGGAGAGAAGGAAGGAAGGAATGAAGGAAAGAGGGAAAAAAGGAAGGAAGGAAAGAAGAAAGGAGGGAAAGGAAGAAGGAAGGTCAATTTTAACTTCATTTGTTGATATATCAATTTATGGACCAAAGTTAGGTATAATAAGCAAAAATTGAAAATGGCAGTTTTAATAGCAGCAGTTTTAGTTTTAGTTTTTTTTTTTTTTAATTTTAGGTATATGGAAATTTTTCTTTTTTTTTTCTTTTTTTTTTTTTAAAGACGGGGTTTCACCATGTTGGTCAGGCTGCTCTTGGACTCCAGACCTCAGGTGATCTGACCACCTCCAAAGTGCTTGGATTACAGGCGTGAACCACCACGCCCGGCCTCTTTTTGTTAATAATTAAAGCCTTATTTAAAATACTTAAATTTTCTCCTTCATTAGTCTATTGTATTATTAGATTATTGGGGGAATGGTTTTGGAAATAGATTGGATGGTCTGTCAGTTTAAAAGTAATACTTTTTATATATTTAAAATTTTTCTCTATATTGGTTAAGTTCTCACTCTGGATACGGTAGAAATCCTGTTGGAGAGCTCTCATAATTAGACTTGCTCAGTTCTTACCTAACTTCTCTAAAGGTGATAGAAATTATAGAAGAATGGTTCTGTTGTTTGTGTAATATAAAGACTGGTTGAAAAAAAAATTACAATGCCAATTGTTTATTTAAAAAGAAGCCTGCATTTTCAAGGTGAGGAGTGGTATATATGTAGTTTATGATTTAAACAATTTTTTTTTCAACTTTTTACTCCAGAAATACGTTTATCCATATGTGGTTTATGAAATTATCATTATTCATTGGAATTATACACCAAGGGATACTTAGGTTCTTGTCAGAAAAGTCTCATCAAGAAATTACTCTTTCTATTTTTTAAATAGTTAGCTGAGTGGCCTACAGACTGCTTTCAAGAATTTAAGTAAATATTTTACTAATTCCCAACGTATTTTTGAGATAACAGGAAGGATAAACCAAAACTTAAAAAAGAAACAAAAACACGAAAAGTGTTACTTTATTTTGAAATGTAAATGTCAAGTCCTAAATGATAAATCAAATTTCGCACAACTGTCCCTTCAATTGATGGAACTAAAAGTTATGCCTATGGTATTTTGGTCCGTTGCTAGGATTTGTTTTTGACTTGCATGCTAATGTGGAATCCCTGAACAATTTGAACTCCCTAGGCCTTGTTTTCTTCCCCTCCTTTTTTTTTTTTTTTTTTTTTTTTAAGGCAGGGTTTCACCATGGTGGTCAGGCTGGTCTTGAACTCCCGACCTCAGGTGATCTGACCACCTTGGCCTCCAAAGTGCTTGGATTACAGGCATCCAATCTATGAGGTCCTTTACAGTGGTATTATTAAATTGATTTTTAAAAGATAATTCCAAAAAAGGGATGTATTTAATTATGCATCCTGGTTAATGAATATTTGAATTCCTGAAGCTGAAATGTTGATGTATTGTAGAACAGAGGAAAAGGAAACATATTTGTAACACTTCAGTGATAAAAGCTACAATTTGATTAAGTTGTTACTATATTCTAATCACTATGCTATATATGTACTGGAGTAATCCTCCAAGTTTGTTATTATCTCCATTACTCCCAGAGTAATCCTCCAAGGTTGGTATTATCTTCATTACTCTTAGAGTAATCCTCCAAGGTTGGTATTATCTCCATTTAACAAATGAAGAAATTGGGAATCAGATACTTTAAGTAACTTGTCCAGGGTTCCAGTGCTATTAAGTGGTAGAACTAGCAATCAAATTCAGAGTTCTCAGACTGCAAAGTGTCTAATCTATGGAATTTAAAGTGAAAATGCCTAGTATGTTCTGAGTTTCAAACCTACAAGGATATGATTTTCTATGTCTGCTTTTATTTATCAGAATTGAGAAAGTAAGATTTAAATATTTTAGTTCATATTTAGAGAGAATGTTTTTTGAAATGCCGTATATAGATGATTAAAATTTATATTTTTATTTTTCTAACTTTTACTTGGATGCCTCGATCTATTTCATTTCTTATAAGTCTACTGAATTCTGCCAGTTTTAATCCATGTTTCTTAGGAATATTAATGATTTCAGTGTGTTTACTCATATAAAAATAGTCTTGACTAAAGATTGCCAGTAACCTTTAGTAACTGAACTAAAGAGAACTTGTACAAATGATTTTATGTTCTAGAAAAAACATTGATATAAGAAGGTATTAGCTGTGGAATTTAATTCCATTTCTTCTACTAGTTGACCTTTGGGAAAAACCATGAAACTCTGAGCCTTTGTTTCCTCCTTTGTAATATGCCAATGATAAAACTTGGCCTGCCTACCTTCTAGAATAGTTATGAAGATCAAATGAGTTGAGGTACATAAAATGGCTTTGGAAAAGATAAAATGCTATACAGATAGATGAGACTATTGTGGAGATGATGAGAGGCATGGCAATTATAGGTAAAGTCTGCACCCTGTGTTAGGAAGTACTTATTTTCCACTGAAATGCCTTCAGTTCTCACACCAACATTGAGACAGAGCTGTAGTAATCTGCCCCTATTTTGTGATTTCCTAGGTTGAAGAAAGTTCTTAATGACTACTTTATCTGTGCTTTAGGATACTTAATTAATGTTTAGGATACTTATTGTTTATATTAAAAACAATATCCTTTATAAGTAAGTCATATAATTTGTTTTTTCACAAATATGGAAGATCAATAAAATAAGAATGAAATGGAAGTAATAGTGAAATAAAAGTGAATGTACATAACAGGTTATTGGGTAAATTGATTTTACTTTTGAAATTATGCACATTTTAAACAAGTGTTAAATATTGGTTCTAAATAATGAAACTGTTTTTTCTCAAATAGTGGATTAGTGATTGAATTAAAATCAGTTGAATTATTCTCTCAAACAATTAGGCAAATGAATTATGTGCTATTTAGGCTTCTTTTGCTGATATACATATATATATATATATATATATATATATATATATATATATATATATATATTGTAAATTTTTTAACATGATTTTGACATAGGTAATTGTGTCCTTAATATCTGAATGGATTTTGTTCATTTGGTGTAATCAGTTGATTGACTTTCAAAGGAAACAATGTTATAAATGATAGCTAGTTTCAGAGTATGTCCACAAAGGCAACAAGATGTAGCATATATATGTACTCTGTAGTATATTGAACTTAGAAAACCTGGTGTGGAACCTTTGTTCTATGTGACCAATCTATAAAAAAGAGAATAATACCATATGTTCTCTTCTAGTGTTGTGAGAAGTACATGAGAAAATGCACATAGATGAAAAGGCACTCAGAAGTACTTATGTACTTTTGTGTATGTAGACACCATTATGTACTTAAACCTGCAGTTAGCTGAACTGTGAGAATAATCTGTGATCTGGTTCGGAGACTAGAAATTTACTGATAAGAGAGAGGGAAGAATTTACTACCTCCTGTCTTGTTTTACTCAGGTCTTTTTTCTGCAAATGATTATGTTCAGAAACCTCTAATTCTGTAGAAGCTGCTCACTTTTCACCCTCTTCTGGGCAGCACTTGGAAGGCATATATACGCAAACACATTATGTGTGTGTATATATATCTTCCAGATCCCATGGTATCTATCATAGAAACTCTTGGAGGAAAGAGGCATATGCTGGGAAGGGGTAAAGTATGGGCAGCAGATGGCATTTAGTATGAATGGGTCATTTTAAAGTCATAGTCTACATGAAGTAGAACCAAATTAAGGCTATATATTTTTTTTCAATACAGAGACTAAACTCTGAGCTAAAAATGCCTTTCTACCAAACTTTTTCTTGTACGTTAAAACATTGAATATGTTATAAAAATGAGAGCAAATCTACCTAGTGTATTTATCAGCTACAAATATAAGAGAAATGTAAACCTTAAATCAGACTTATATTTTTATCTGTTATTGAAGTGACTGAAATGCATATGAAAAGCAATGTGTTTATTTTGAAATATGGTGAACCTTTTTATTTTTAGTATGGTGTTATTAAGGAAGGAATATCCGTGTAAATTAGAAAGTTTGTTTTTTTAGATGGAGTTTTGCTCTTTCGCCCAGGCTAGAGTGCAGTGATGTGATCTCAGCTCACTCTGTAACCTCTGCCTCCCAGGTTGAAGCGATTCTCTTGCTTCAGCCTCCGGAGTAGCTGGGATTACAGGCATCCTCCGCCACGCCCTGCTAATTTTTTGCATTTTTAGTAGAGACAGGTTTCATTTTGTTGGCCAGGCTGGTCTCAAACTCCTGACCTCAGGTAGTCCATCCACCTCGGCCTCCCAAAGTGCTGGGATTATAGGTGTGAGCCACTGAGGCCAGCCTATAAAGGTTTTTATAGTTTGATCATATATTGAGGTAATACCTTAGCTCCATGAACTTTCTCCCTTTTTCTTGCTGACAAAACCCTGCTTTATCTTGCTTCTTTTTGTAAAAACATTTCAAAATGTCCACTTATCTTACGGTCCATGTTAGTTTTCTTGAAAGCATTTGGTACTGCTTTGTAGTAATAATACCACCCCATTTCTTCTGAGATTCCCATGGTTTCCTTAATGATAGGGAAAATATTTTGTAGAGGAAGTATTAATAATTTTCGAAGCCAAGCAAATAATTTAATTTGATCTCGCAGGAAGATCTAATCTCAAATCCTTGAAGAGATAATGAGTAAGTGGCTGGCATAGGCCCTTAAAACATTGAATATGTTATAAAAATGACAGCAAATCTACCTAGTGTATTTATCAGCTACAAATATAAGAGAAATATAAACCTTAAATCAGACTTATATTTTTATCTGTTATTGAAGTGACTGAAATGCATATGAAAAGCAATGTGTTTATTTTGAAATATGATGAACCTTTTTATTTTTAGTATGGTGTTATTAAGGAAGGAATTTCAGGCAGTTATCTCTGCTAATAATAGAAGGCTTCTTCACCCCTGCAAGGGAACAGTAATCTTGCTTAAGTGGTGTCTTATGTTTGACAGTGTTTGCCTCTGATAAATTTTATGTATTTCTTTGGGTGATACCTTTGTTTTTAAAGTATTCATAATTCTCTTTTTAATCTGCCATTAGGTCTTTTTAAACAGCCCTTTATATGAATAAAGATAATTTATAAAATTTTGCTATGTCTCTTACTCTAAAAGTATATTATTAATATCCTTTGTTTTTTCAGAGCCATTTTTCTTCAAATTATATTTTTACATGCTATTAAGAACATGATGAACAGTATGTTCTTATTCAGTATCTCAGTTTCTAAATTATAAATGAATTATAAGGTAAGTTAAAACTGGCTGTCATAATATAACTAAAAATTTTAAATATACCATACTTTTAAAATTTTTCTTTTCTCTTTTTTTTTTTTTTGAGACGGAGTTTCACTCTTGTTAACCAGGCTGGAGTGCAATGGCGCGATCTCGGCTCACCGCAACCTCCGCCTCCTGGGTTCAGGCAATTCTCCTGCCTCAGCCTCCTGAGTAGCTGGGATTATAGGCACGCACCACCATGCCCAGCTAATCTTTTGTATTTTTAGTAGAGACGGGGTTTCACCATGTTGACCAGGTTGGTCTCGATCTCTTGACCTTGTGATCCACCTGCCTCGGCCTCCCAAAGTGCTGGGATTACAGGCTTGAGCCACCGCGCCCGGCCTTCTTTTCTCTTCTTTTCTTTTTTTTTAAGACAGAGTCTCACTCTTTTACCAGGCTGGAGTGCAGCTCACTGCAACTCTGACTCCTGGGTTCAAGTGATTCTCCTGCCTCAGCCCCCTGAGTAGCTCGGGCTACAGGTGTGCACCATCTCACCCAGCTAATTTTTGTATTTTTTTTTTAGTAGAGAGGGGGTTTTACCATGTTGGCCAGGTTTGTCTCTTTCTACTGACCTTGTGATCCACCTGCCTCAGCCTCCCAAACTGCTGGGATTACATGTGTGAGCCACTGTGCCTGGCCCATACTTTTTTTTTCTTGGGCAATATGATCAGTATAAGTTATTTTCATTTTCTTTTTTTAAAATTTATTTTACTGTTTCTAACTGCAGATACACACTTTTTTTTTTTTTTTCCTTTTATAGAGACAGGGTCTCATTATGTTGTTCAGGGTGTTCTCAAACTCCTGGGCTCAAGTAATCCACCCACCTTTGCCTCCCAGAGTGCTGGGAGTACAGACATGAGCTACCATGCCCAGCTCTTTTTTTTTTTTTTTTTTTTTTAATATGTTTGAGTATAAATTGGGACTACATGATATTCCATTATTGATTTCAGTTTTTCCAGCCTTAATTAATAGAATAATGCAATCCATATATATATTTGCTGTGTTTAGCCACATTAGATTTTAAGCAAAATATTTTTATCAGTGTGCATCTATTCATGAAAGATCTGCTCCTATGATCCAAATGTCTCCCATTAGGCCCCATCTCCAACACTGGAGATCAAATTTCAACATGAGATTTGGATAGGACAAATATCCAGACTATGTGAAGTGGCTAAAAGGCAGAAGAACAAAGCAGAGTTTAAGTCTTGGGAGACAACAGTTGGAGTTCACAGTTTCAAGGAGAGACTGATAAACAGTTGGGTTTTTGGTTGCAACCCTCTGAAGACTAATATCCTGCTTAGAATAAGCTTAATCCCAGATTGATCTGCCTCTTACCTTTCTTCTCTGGGGAAAAGTAGAATGGTCAGAGCCTCTGCAGATTTTCACAAGTAATGTTCATCATTCCAAGAGGCAGGGCAAAGATAAGAGAAACAGGTTTGTAGGGGATGCAGATAGTAAATATATCAGGCATGGAATTTTAAGTTACTGATACTTTTGTTTAAAGTGGAGAATTTTAGCAAAGGACTAGAATCTATAAAAAATAAAGGAAATTCTAGGACTGAAAAATACAATAATTGAATTAGAGCTCTTTAGATTCCATTGAAGAGAGGATTAGTGATTTGGATGATAGGTCAGAAGAAAATATCTAGACTGAAGGACAGAAAGACAAAAGGATAAAAAGGAAGTAGAAGGCATATATGGGAACACAATGAAAAGTCTAACACAGGTATTATTGGAACCCGTATAGAAAAACGTAATTGCTAGCCTCCATTTTGTTTTTTTTTTTTCTTTCTATAAAACGATAACCTCAGGTTTACCTTCTTTTAATACAGTTTCTCTGGACATATACCGAGATAAATGTGATTTATCATTTCTATTGCCAAACAACAATATTTATTGTAAAAATGACCTGTGATTGGTTAACTGCATCTGAACTGGATTTACCATTTCTACCAGCATAAAACTTACAGGGAAATAGACCTTCAGTTTCCCTTTAAGGTGTCTCTTCAAATTCAAGCACCTTCTGGTGGGAGGCTTAGAAGCTCCAAGAATGGGCTTATTATAGGATGTATTTCCAGTTTGAGGCTTGTGTATGCTGGAGTGTACTTTATTCACTCATATGGGCTTCACAACTTCGTGTACCCTTGTGTGATGAGGAGGTGTGGAAGTAGCAACTGAATGTTTCAAGGATTCCCAATGAAGATGTTTTTGATTATGCCATCCTGACGTTCTGTGTTTCTGTACTAAATTCTTAAAAAAAGCTAAGTAAAACTGATGTAACATTACCACCTTTTGTGTCCTGGAGTGTGAATGTCATCTTGAATCCAAGACCACTGATGGTCATACAGAGTAGGTAACACACAATTCCAGAAAAAGAGGACAAAGGGAATGGGGCAGAGGCAGCATTTGAAGAGAAAATGGCAGAAAGTATTCTAAAACTGATTAAATGCCTCAAGCCACAGATTCCGAAGTCCCAAGCAGAATAAATATAAGAAAACCATTCCTAGAGATATCATTGTGAAATTGCTCATAACCAATTCCCTTTCCTTGAGTCTCACTTATGCTGGTGTAAACTCTATCTATCCTTGTAGAAACGGAGGAAAGAAGTTGAGAATATCTTAAAAGCAGTCAGAGGGGAAAAAAGAAGTACATTATCTTCATAGGAACAATAATAAGTTGACTCTCAACTAAAACAATGAAAACAAGAAAAAAATGGAATGGTACCTTTAAAGAGATAAAAGAAACAAATGGCCAGCCTATAACTTTATGCCCAGCAAAAATGTTCTTTTAAAAATAAAGGCAAAATGCATTTTTATGCAAACATAAATTGAGACAATTTGTCAACAGAAGACATAGTAAAGGGAACACCAAAGGGAATTCTTCAGGAAGAAAGTGATCCCAGGTGGAAGCAAGAAATGCAAAAAGAAATGAAGGGTGTTGGAAAGTCTTAAGTATGTGGGTAACTAAATAGGTACTAACTATACAAAATAATATCATCTTGTGAGATTGAAAATATGTAGGAATGAAATGCAAGAACAGAAAAGGCATGAGAAAAAATAGAGTTAACAGTATTCTAAAGTCCTTGCTTTGTTTGGGAAATGTAAAAACACAAATTTTTGTTAGACTGAGGTAAGTTAAGGATGCATGTTGTAATATCTGGGGTAGTCATTAAAATCAAACTTGAGGCTCTAGAGAAAAAAACACAGGTCATGTTTCTCATTTTGTTTTGGAGAGAATTCTAACTCATTCCACAACTCTACTTTAAAAAGAAATTTTATGGAATATAAAATTATGTAGTCAACAAAAAAACATTCAGAGGCAGTTAATGAGAATGAAAGGGGAGTTGTTTGAAGACAGGAAAATAAAGGAGGATGAATAAGAAGGAGATGAAGTATGTGGAATAAGAGAGAAAGAAAATAGACACGTAAAGACTAGAGTAGGAAAGACATGAGAGAGTGCATGGTTTATAAAGCTTTGGGATAAGTGTTGCTGGCAGAGTCTACTGAATGCTAATACATTCTCAATAGTGTTAAAGAATTTATACCGGTAAACTTTTTTTCCCTCTTTTTCTTTTTCTTTTCTCTTCTGTTTTTTCTTTTTTTTGAGGCAGGGTCTCACTCTGTCTCCCAGGCTGGAGTACAGTGGTGCGATCGTAGCTCACTGTAATCTCAAACTCTGGGGCTCAAGTGATTCTCCTGCCTCCTCTTTTTATTATTATTATTATTATTATTATTATTATTATTATTTGAGAAACAGTCTTGCTCTGTCCCCCAGGCTTGAATGCAGTGACATGATCTTGGCTCACTGCAACATCTGCATGTAGTCCCAGCAACTTGGTCGACTTGGGGGAGGATCGCTTAGGCCTGGGAGGTTGAGGCTGCAGTGAGCTGTGAGCATGCCACTGTATTCCAGCCTGCATGACACAGAGAGACCCTGTCTCTAAATAAAAAAGCAGAATAAAGCATATCATGTAATTAAAGAAATTAGGTATAGAGCAAGTCTTTACTAAAAAAAATCATCTCCATAGATCTTTCCTGATCTATTTAAAATAGCCCATTTTCCTGTCACCTTGTCACTCTGCTTTCTTCATATATCATCTTTACATCATTGTTTCTTCTTTTAGGAAATTTTCTTATTTTTTTGCCTTCTAATGCACCAAGAACAACTATAATATTATACATTTATTATTTATGTTCTCTACCAGAATGCAAGTTCCATTTTTTTTTTCACAATTCAAGGCAATGCCTAGTACAGATCCGACACTCAGAACATATTTGTTGAATGAATGAATGAGCAAATGGATGTCTAGACTAATGGGGTAAGAACAATTAGGAGAAAAAAAAGTCTTTAAGGATATACAAGTTCATTCTCTTAGTAAAATTTAAGTTCATTTTACATATTTTATTAGGAGATTTAGAGACTCTTAAGACTTTCAGTCCATGGGTTATTTTCTTTTCTTTACAGCACCTCTTGATGAATAACCTTAGTATATCTGATCCTCACAAAGGCCACAGCCCTACCCCAGTCTTACTCTCTAACTGAACACAGCAATTCTCCATACTTGATTATTTTCATGCATTGTTCCTCCCTCCTTAGTCTGTCACTACTAGACTGTATGCAACTTCCATTTTTATCTATCTCTTCACTGTGACCTCCTTTCTCAAAGCTAATGCTAGAGATAATGTTTATCCTCTTAAGCATGCAAGTGAGCACTCTTGATACATTGTCATCAAGGAAGCCTGATTATTGAAGGGTAAAATTGCGTGAATTTTGAGCTTGGGTGTTAGAGGCAGACATACCATCCTGTCACTCACTGATTTCTGATTTCCAGTTTGCTCACTTGTAAATAGGGCATAATAATATTTACCTTGCAGGAGTTTGGGGAATTAAATGTATATGTAAAGTGCTATTTAATAAAAATGGTACTTATTTGATAAGTCACAGATCAAAAGGAAAGGAAGTCTCTTGCTTCCTTGTCAGAACCATCCTTTAGAGAACTTTATTTTATTTTATTTTTGTTGAGATGGAGTCTCACTCTGTTGCCCAGGCTGGAGTGCACTGGCGCAATCTCAGTTCACCGCAACCTCCACCTCACAGGTTCAAGCAATTCTCTGCCTCAGCCTCCCAAGTAGCTGGGATTACAGGTGCCCTCTACCACGTCTGGCTAATTTTTGTATTTTTAGTAGAGACAGGGTTTCACCATCTTGGCCAGGCTAGTCTTGAACTCCTGACCCCGTGATCCACCCGCCTTGGCCTCCCAAAGTGCTGGGATTTACATGAGTCACTATGCCTAGCCTAGAGATCTTTTTTTTTTGGCAGAACTAGCTGAGGTTTTATTTTGGACCAAAAAACAAAACAAACAAACAACAACAACGAAAAACCAGTTGAATTGTTTTGCAGCTGGAGGCATGGGCAAGGGAGGTCTCCAGCGGTTGAGCTCAGGGTTAGGGCTGAGCATCAGGTGAGTCTCCTGTTCCCGGTGCTTCCCTGCACAGTGGCCTCCCTCTGAGGCTGCAGGGCAGCCAAAGGAAGGGCAGGCTGGGAGGGGCTGCTGCAGCTGTTCACTTGGGCAGGATGTCAGAGAACTCGAGACACCAGCCTCCCATCATAGGTCTCAGTCTTCTTCACAACCACGACCTTGGTGGAACTCGTGCAGCCGAGGGAGCTGGAGCCTGTGCCAGAGCCAAAGCTGGAGCCCAGGTTGTAGCTGAGGCTGGGGCTTGTGAGGCCCCCATAGACAGAGCTCAGCCTACCTGCATAGCCACTGGTGGTCTTTGTAAGGATACTCATGCTCTGCATCCCAGACTCCAGCCAGCTCTCCTTGCCCTCCAACAGCTTTCTGTAGGTAGCGACCTCAATGTCCAGGACCAGCTTGACGTTCATTAGCTCCTGGTACTCTTGTAGCTGCTGCGCCACATCCTGCTTGGCCTGCTGCAGGGCGGCCTCCAGCTCAGATAGCTTGGCATTGGCATCCTAAAAGGCCAGCTCCCCACAGTGCTCGGCATCTGCAATAGTGGCCTCCAGGGAAGCCCTCTGGCCTTTGAGGCCCTCAATCTCAGCCTGGAGCCAGCTAATGTTCTGGTTCATCTCAGAGATCTCAGTCTTTGTGTGCCGGAAGTCATCCCCATGCTTCCCAGCCTGCGTCTGCAACTCCTCATACTTGATCTGGCACATGTTTGCCTCAACCTGGCTATGGTTGGCAATGTCCTTGTACAGCAATGATGCTGTCCATGTCCAGGGAGTGCTGTTGTCCATGGACAGCACCACAGATGTGTCTGAGATCTGGGACTACAGCTCGCAGGTCTCCTTTTCATGCAGTTGCCTGAGGAAGTTGATCTCGTCAGTCAGCCCTTCCAGGCTAGACTCCAGCTCCACCTTGTTCATGTAAGATTCATCCACATCCTTCTTGATGAGGACAAATTCATTCTCCATCTTTGTACGCTTTTTGATCTCATTCTCATACTTTTTCTCCAGCCCCTGCATGTTGTCAAGCTCCAACTCCAGCTTCAGCTTCTCCTGGCCCAGAGTCTCCAGCTGCCACTGAAGGTTGTGGATGTAGCTCTCAAACATGTTGTCCATGTTGCTCTGAGCCATCTTCTGCTGCTGCAGGAGGCTCCACTTGGTCTCCAGCATCTTGTTCTTCTGCTCCAGGAACTGCACCTTGTCGATGGAGGCAAACTTCTTGTTGAGGGTCTTTATCTGCTCCTCCTCCTGGGTGTGCACGGCCTGGATGTTGGGGTCCACCTCCAGGTTAAGGGGGCTCAACAGGCTCTGCTTGACTATGATGGTGGTGATGCCTCCCATGCCCATGCCGCTGGCCCCACCATAGCCTGCGCCCACACCACCCTGGAAGCTGCTGTTGCCCACTCAGGAGAAGCTTGAGGAGCTGATGCAGGCACCGGGCCCACTCATGTAGGAGCAGCTGCTGAAGGCCTGGGGGCCAGAGGTGGACACATTGTAGGACTTCTGGGTCACCCTGATGGACATGGTGGAGGGCAGGAGTGGTGGCAGTTGGGCTGAACTGGGTGGAGATTTCAAGAGCGGAGAAGCTGCTTCTCCAGCCTAGAGAACTTTAAAGGATTTTCAGGGAAAGGAAATTTGGAGAAGAGCAATGAGATTGTTTTGTTTCATCATGGACAAAGAAGAAAGCCTTGTGTTGTTCTGGCAGGAGTCTGGGGATGGTAGGGGTCAGAACATATATGTATTACGTAACGCTACTGACTGCCAGAGTTACGGCTCTTGACACGAATGAGTAAACGTTGCTGACCACCCCATGAGGCTCAACTGGCTAATACATGTTTAATCTCTTGGCTCGTCACAGCTTAGGTATATAGTGTCCTTCAAATGTTCTTAACTTTTTTTATTGTACTCCATATACAAAAATGTACCGGCATCTTTTACATAAATCCTCAATGAATTTTCACAGACTGAACACACCCATGTAACCACCACTTAGATAAAGACATAGAAAATGACCAGTATCCCAGCAGTCCCCTCGTGTCCCATATCAGCTACTATTTCCATCTTCCACACCACCAGTGGGAACCACTATTCATGGATAATTTCACCTGTTTTTGAGCTTAAAGAGACAGAATTCTACTGTATCTGGCTTGTGAGATCTATTTTGTTTGTGAGATCTATCTATGTCATTGCATGTAGTTGTAATTCATTCTCATTGCTATATAGTATTGCATTAAGACCATGCTATTATTTATCCATTCTGTTATTCCTGGGCATCTGGGGTGGTTTTTACATCTTGGTTATTATGATTAATGCTGTTTTACACATTCCTGTACATGTCTTTTTTCTATTTTTATTATTTTAGAAATACAGGAATTTGAAATCATATATGTAAATATTATTTTAGAAATAATGTTTTAGCTACTCTCACATTTCAGAGTCTTGTCATTACTAGGAGTATTTTTTCAGTTATCTACCATGGCTTTTTAGGATACCATATTTATTTTTATTTGTTTGAGATCCAATACTTTTGAATGCATATACAATACTGTAACAGGTACCTGCTAATATAACATTACAGCCGGGCGCGGTGGCTCAAGCCTGTAATCCCAGCACTTTGGGAGGCCGAGGCGGGTGGATCACGAGGTCAAGAGATCAAGACCATCCTGGTCAACATGGTGAAACCCCATCTCTACTAAAGGTGCAAAAAATTAGCTGGGCATGGTGGCGCGTGCCTGTAATCCCAGCTACTCCGGAGGCTGAGGCAGGAGAATTGCCTGAACCCAGGAGGCGGAGGTTGCGGTGAGCCGAGATCGCGCCATTGCACTCCAGCCTGGGTAACAAGAGCGAAACTCCGTCTCAAAAAAATATATATATATAACATTACAGCTATAGATTTTTTTCACTTGTCTTTTTGAGTTACAAGCTTCACTGTTCTGTAACCACTTAGTATACTGATTTTTAAAGTAGCTTTAAAAGAGTTATTTAGAATGATACTTTACATTTGTAAGTGTGAAATCATTCTTCAGGGATAATTATACTGCCATATCCTTGATATGTTATGTTTTTATTGTTACTGATTCCATCAGAAGTTTTCTCCCATGTAGTAAAGATTGATACATTTGTTAGGCAAGTGTGTCTTACATACAGTCATTTGTTGTTCAAAATAATTTAGAAAGTGTCTTCTTAAGATAAGGGAATTTATGAGAACTTGAACTTAGGAAGAATCCCTTTTTTACTGAAGTTTAACTTTTGATTAAGAAAAGAACCATCAGGTTATGTTTGGGACTATTTACATTTGAGAAAAAGATCTGACAGCACTTCAAAAAATTCATGGAAAAATGGAATTAAAAGATAAAGATAAAAATAAAAATATTTTAAATTTTAATTTCATTTTAAAAATTAAATACCTATAAGGTCTCACCAGGCTGGTCTCAAACTCCTGAGCTCATCTTATCATCCCACCTCAGCTTCCCAAAGTGCTAGGATTGATTACAGGCATGAACCACCATGCCCAAACTGAGGGTCCTGAGAATTTAACCGTGTTAGTGTAGTCTCTTTTACATTACTAACTAAAAGAAAATGGGTTTCTTTTAAAGGGTTTTTTTTTTTTTTTTTTTTTTTTGAGACGGAGTTTCGCTCTTGTTACCCAGGCTGGAGTGCAATGGCGCCATCTCGGCTCACCGCAACCTCTGCCTCCTGGGTTCAGGCAATTCTCCTGCTTCAGCCTCCTGAGTAGCTGGAATTACAGGCACGTGCCACCATGCCCAGCTAATGTTTTGTATTTTTAGTAGAGACGGGGTTTCACCATGTTGACCAGGATAGTCTCAATCTCTTGACCTCGTGATCCACCCACCCCGGCCTCCCAAAGTGCTGGGATTACAGGCGTGAGCCACCGCGCCTGGCCTGGGTTTTTTTTTTTTTTTTTTTAGATTAGGAAACAAAGTCAGAAGGAGCCAAGTCAGAACTGTAAGGTGGATGCCTAATGATTTTTCTTGAAAATTCATGAAGATTATCCTTGTTTGCTGAGAGGAATGAGCAGGAGCGTTGTCATGGTGGAGAAGGACTCTTTGGTGAAGCTTTCCTGGGAGTTTTTCTGCTAAAGATTTGGCTAACTTTCTCCAAACACTCTCACAATCAGATGTTGTGGTTGTTCCTTGGCCCTGCAGAGAGTCAATAAACAAAATACCTGAGGATCCTGAAAAACTGTTGCCATGAACTTTGCTTTGTTTTTTGTTTGTTTGTTGTTTTTTAAGAGACAAGGTCTTTGTGTCACCAAGGCTGGAGTGCAGTGGAGCAATCATAGCTCACTGCAGCCTGGAACTCAATAAGTGATCCTCCTGTCTCAGCCTCCTGAGTAGCTGAGACTATAGGCCTGTGCCACCAAACTTGGCTAATTTGAAACAATTTTTTTGAAGAGACGGGGTCTTGCTATGTTGCCAGGCTGGTCTCGACCCCCTGGGGGTTGAGAGGCGAGGGCTCAAGCAGTCCTCTCGCCTCTGTCTCCCAAAGTGTTGGGATTACAGGTGTGAGCCACTGCACCCAGCCCACCTTTCCTCTTCACCAGTATACATACTGTGCTTTAACTGGACCACTTCCACCTCTTGGTAGCCGTGGTTTGGCCTGTGCCTTGTCTTCAGGATCATATTGGAAAAGCTATGTTTCATATTCTGTTACAACTCTTCAAAGAAATGCTTCAGGATATTGATGGTACCTATTAAAAGTTTCCATTGAGAGCTCTGCTCTTGTTTGTAGCCTATCTGAGTTCAACAGTTTTGATACTCAGTGAGTGGAAAGTTTGCTCAACTTTAATTTTTTAGCCAGAGTTGTGTCAAACTGAATCAATTGAGATGTCTATGACGTTGGCTATGGCTATCATTTTTGCTGGTAATTGTCGGTCCTTTTCAATTAAGGCATGAAGAAGATTAGTTTTTTTTTTTTTTTCTTACAAACCAGTGTGGGTGGTCTGCTGCTGTGGGCTTCATCTTCAAAATCATCTTGTCAGCCAGGTGTGGTGGCTCAGCTCTATAATTCCAGCACTTTTAAGAGGCAGAGGCAGGAAGATTGCTTGAGCCCAGGAGTTTGAGACCAACCTTGCCAACATTGCAAGACCGTATCTCTACAAAAAATAAAAAATTAGCTGGACATAGTGCTGCACGCCTATAGTTAACGGCTTCTCTGGAGGCTGAGGTGGGAGAATCACTTGATGCAGAAGGTCGGGGTTGCAGGGAGTGGTGATTGCATCAGTGCCTTCCAGTGTGGGCAAGAGTGAGACGCTGCCTCAAAACAAAACAAAATAAAAAACTCTTCTTGTTCCTTCTTAAAACGAATTACCCATTTGTGAACTGCTGATTTCTTTGAGTCATTGTTCTCATAAACGTTTCATAAGACCTCAGTGATTTCACCATACTTCCATGAAAGCTTCAATATGAATTCGATGTTTGTTTTTGCTTTAACATTAGCAGAATTCATGTTGCTTTAATAGGGACTCTTCAGACTGATGTCTTATTCTCAGTGCCTCAAACTAGATCCTGTTTAAACATGTAATAGTTTATTTTGGTACAAAAGTTTTTTGATATCCATGCATAGTTTTTTCATAATATGCATTTCCATAAATGTTTTGAATTTTTTTCTTTTTTTAGTTCAAATGTTGTTTCCGGTCTATTATTTACTTATTTATATTTAATAAGTTATTTTTAACTTTAAAAAATATTTTATCTTTTCTCATGCATGTTTGTGTGTACAATTTACTGTCTGTTTTTAACAGTAGCACTAGGACTGTTCAGGACTCTTAGGAAATGCAAAGAGAGCAACCATTTTCCCATTGAGGATTGCTTTGGAGATAGCAAGATACAGGTTTTAATCACAGCTCTAAAACTGATTGCTTATGTGAATTTTGGGTAAGTTTCTAAACTCTGTGAATCTGGATTGTCTCTTCTACAAGAACTCTTGTAGAGTTTAAATAAAAAAATATAAAGTGCTAATGGAGACATACAAACACATGTGCATATGTATATGTCTACACACACACACACACACACACACGTACATACCAACAACCTGGTATGTATGAGACACACATTACCATTATTAATATCTGCCTTTCAGAATTACCTATTTTTTATTGATATCATAACCACCTTTCCTCAATTGCTTTATCTTTTAGGCCCCAGAATTGTCTGGTCTTTCCTGCCTAATACCCACTCTAGTTAGTTCCTTTCTTTTTTTTTCTTTTTTTTTTTTTTTTTTAAGACGGAGTCTTGCTCTGTTGCCCAGGCTGGAGTACAGTGGCACAATCTCGGCTCACTGCAGCCTCTGCCTGCCAGGTTCAAATGATTCTCCTGCCTCAGCCTCCCAAGTAGCTGGGATAACAGGCGCCGACCACCACACCCAACTAGTTTTTGTATTTTTAGTAGAGACAGGGTTTGCCATGTTTGTCAGGCTGGTCTCAAACTCCTGACCTCTAGTGATTCGCCCACCTTGGCCTACCTAAGTGATGGGATTACAGGCATGAACCACTGCACCCGGCCTAGCATGTTCCTTTCTAAAGTACAGTGTATAAGTACTTTTCTGTCCATTTCTTAGATCTTTGCTACGTAAAGTTTAAGTCCATAGATTAGCAGCATTGAAAACTGCTTATAAATACCTTAAAGGACTTGAGCACTTTTATGCATTGCCGTAGGTTATAATACTTGGGAGTGGAATCACTGAGTCATAGAGTATATAGTTTTAGTAGTTATTATGTACTTTGTGTCAATATATTGTTTTCCCAAGTGTTTGCACTAATTTACATTCCTCCAGCAACATGTAAAAGTTCCAGTTGCTCTATATCTTGATGGATACATGGCACTGTCTGTCTTTTTTATTGTGCTGTTCTGGTGGGTATATTATGGTATTGTACTGCATTGTGGTCTTAGTTTACTTTTCTCTGATGACTCATGATATTGAGCACCTTTTCTAGTTTATTGATCGTCTAGATTTCCCTTTTTCAAAATCTGTTTTTCTGTGAGACATATACCTTCTTTTGTAATGCCTGGACCTTGAGTAAATTGTAGTTCTGGTGCTGATGGTTATTATTTTTTCTATCGATTCTTTTCCATATTTAGCAGCTTCTGGAATGCAGTACTACATAGTATTCCTTGGAACTTGGAATATATAGATAATGACTTTAATAGGTATTTGTTGGTTTGCTCAGATATGAGAGTGATTAGCACACCCAGCTTACATATGCCTCATATTCTAAAGCAATAATACCAGCAGATTATTAGGCCTATATCATATATTCATGTACCCCATATTAGCATTAGTCATGCATTTTTTCTGTACAGTAAATAGTTATATGTCAGATATTGTGCCAGATGCTAAGGATCAATGATAAATGAGACACCGACCCTGTTCTGAAGTAGCTGGCCACTATAAAGGAGATCAGTAACAACAACAGAGTAGGTAATTACAGCACTTGATGTTAAGTGCCACCAGGGAGAGGACCTGTGGGAATACAGTAGAGCATCACTTAATTCAGACTGTTGAGTTAGGGATTGGGGTGCTAGTTAGGGAATGCTTACTGAAAGACTGTACTTCAGCTGAATTTTGAAAGACAAATGACACATAGACATACGATGCATTGAAGATTCGGTGAATGGGAATTTAAATGGTTCACATATTTAATGACATTCATTTATTCCACTCAATACAATTCCAATGAAGTTTGCTGAATTCTTATCATAAACTGGGCATGTGTTAGTTCTGGAAATGAGAGACACAGATTCCTTATGGGAAGTTCCAAATAGTTCTAAATGACTGAAATACAACAGTTGAGGTGAGGGAATGGTGAACGATGATACAGGAAAGACAGACAGACAGACAGACAGACAGACACACACACACACACACACACATATATGTAAATACTATGTGTTTATAACACGATATGAAGTTCATTCTGATTACCTTCTTATCCCAAGTTTCTAATTAGCTGCATAACATGCTGTAAGTGTAGAATGGGTACTTCCCAACATCAGTGGAGCCTCCACTCTGTATAGTACCATAATTTGTCTTGACCACCAGAGCTTCTATCTAAAATCATCATACAAAATTCTTGAATCTTCCCCTTGCTTTTCATTTTAGTCAGCTTGCTCCACCTGTATTTAGAGGGTGTACAGAAGACTAAATCTTTCTTACTACTAAAATATTTCGTAATTTATGGACATTTTGGTCAAAAGCAATTTGTGGAAAGAGAAGTATTTCTAATCCTGGAGTCTACAGAAAAGGAGATAGTGGAGCTGGCTGGGGACTGATACATATGCCTTCCTTCAGAGCCAAAACTTATGCATACTTGCTCCTCATTTCATTCATTCTTCCTCCCAACTTTTTTCCCCCTCCACTTCTTAAACTTAGGGTCAGTTTAAAGGTCTGGTCCTCAGACTGTTTAGGATCATGAGGGGAACGTTGTAACTGGTGGGCAAAAATACCACTCTAACTGGAAGTCTATGTCTCCAGCATCTAAACTTGGAATTCTGAATGTCACTTCTCCCAAACCCAAATTATTACATATGGTGTGTATTAATAAATTCTATAATACTTTTAATGTTAACGTATTATTTTAGACATTATGAGGTAAATCTTTTGTTGGGTAACCATAGATTGAAGTATAGTATAATCATTAAGAACAAAGGCTTTATAATCAGATCTGGATTTAAATACTGATTTTGTTCATTTCTAGTCAGTTTGAATTTTTCTAAGCCTTGGTTTTCATGTCTATAAAATTTCCTCATAGAGTCATTAAAGGTTTAAAATGAAACAATGTAAAATATTAAACATGTATATACACATATAGATACACACCTGTTAGGTATCCCTCACAGATTTGTGAGAAAGAATAATTGTCATTAAATAGCCCCTGCCACAAACCTGGGTTATAAATTGACTCCTGTGGACACCCTGAAGGATGATGTCCATTTCTTGGTAGTCTCTCTTGTGCCTTCACTTGGAGACCCTCCTGAAGGATTTAGTGCACATTTTTTTAGTCTAGATTTTAAGTCAGACCACCCCAAATATGTCCCAAAAATTCTAAGAAACTTTTTCAGTTATGGTAATACAATGGTAGACTTGATTTTATTTATATAGATAAAATATGGTGATAGACTTGATTCTACTTATTATATAGGCTGTTAATTTCCTGGGAGCACTATGATGGCCACAATTCCAAAGAGAAGAAAAACTTTTCAAGCACCAAGAAAGTACCTTACAAACCAATGCTGTACACCAGTCAGGGACTCTTTAGAGATGTAAGAAATACCACATTCAGCTCCTTGTTCAGTGGAGCATGTGAAAAAGTACTTAGGTTCTTTTTGTGGACTAAAGCTTTATTTGGCATAGTTCAAATTATTATGCAGTGTTTCCATAGCTTTTAGATTTTGGCAACTCTTTGTTTGATCCTAGTGGAAAAATAGATTATAATTTAGGCCTAAAATAATTATTTTTAAATTGTTCCTTTTGGTTGTTTCATTAGATATGATAATATCCTATATTGTATATTAAAATAGAATGAGGATGTATTTGATATGAATTACTGTGGGATGATGTACAGATACAGAAGTGTTCCGAACTATGCCTTATAAAACTATAGGGTCTTGCCTGTGGTAAAAAATGCTGGACTTCATATGGGAACGATATTGGAAATTTGAAAACTTACGATCTTTGTGTAAAGCAGTTGTGTATTTATACCTATATAACACAGCTGTGTGAAGTTGTGTCTTTCATATGAAGAAAAATGTGTCAAAACTGAAAAACATCCAGGAAGTGGCAACCAAAGTCATCAAGAGGCAAGAGTAGCTAAAAAGCTTTGTACCCTTCACTGTGGAATGATCTTCAGGGATATCATTAGAAAAGTCTTAGAGTTGGAAGGGGAATTAGCCTTGATCTACTCCAACCTGTTACTTAGTGCAGGAATTTATCTTATGATAATTCTGATAAATGGCTGAGCTTCCTTTGTTTGAATACTGAATGGGGTGCATTAAGAGTGCTGATTTTGGCAGGGCACGGTGGCTCACACGCCTGTATTGCTAGCACTTTGGGAGGCCAAGGCAGGCGGATCATCTGAGGTCAGGAGTTCCAGACCAGGCTGGCCAACATGATGAAACCCCATCTCTACTAAAAATACAAAAATTAGCCAGGCCTCCCTGGTGGTGCATGCCTATAATTCCAGCTACTTAGGAGGCTGAGGTAGGAGAATTGCTTGAACTTGGTTTGCGGAGGTTCTTGTGAGCTGAGATGGTGCCCCTACACTCCAGCCTGGGTGACGGAGCAAACTGTCTAAAAAAAAAAAAAAAAAAAAAAATGCTGATTTTGGGGACTTGCTGCTTGGGTTTAAATCCTAGCCCTGGCTACTGGGGTCTGCCATGGCCACTCACCTGCTGGCTGAGTGACCACTGGCAAATTCTTTTTTTTTTTTTTTTTTGAGACGGAGTTTCACTCTTGTTACCCAGGCTGGAGTGCAATGGCGCAATCTCGGCTCACCACAACCTCCGCCTCCTGGGTTCAGGCAATTCTCCTGCCTCAGCCTCCTGAGTAGTTGGGAATACAGGCACGCGCCGCCATGCCCTGCTAATTTTTTGTATTTTTAGTAGAGATGGGGTTTCACCATGTTGACCAGGATGGTCTTGATTTCTTGACCTCGTGATCCACCCGCCTCTGCCTCCCAAAGTGCTGGGATTACAGGCTTGAGCCACCGCGCCCGGCTGCAAATTCTTAACCTCTCTGCAAATTTTTAATCAGCTCCATTTCCTGTCTTATTATTGTCAGCATCTGTGTCCTTGACATAAGGGACCTGATCTCTGACCCCCTCCCATCTACTATTGAGAGTTGAACTGAGAATCAAGCAAATAATTGGTTATACATCTGGTAGAAAAAAAAAGTGTATTCAGCATACAGTAGTTACCTTTAAAAAAAGAAAATGTTAGTGTAGACCAGAGTGGTGAAAAGGAACTTTAGAGGAGGCTTCATGGATCAGACAGGTCTGTTAGTTGAAGGAGAATCTATTGACTATTCCCAGTTCTGCCTTCTAGAACAATAGAAATCAGTTTAATTCCTTCTCTGTGACAACTCTACACCTTATCAAATGTAAAATATAGAAGGTATAGTTTGGGTGAACTTGGATTTTTCCCCCTTAAAATTCCATAGCTTTAGAGAGTATTTTGTGTGTTTTAGCTAAAATTTGGGAAACACAAAATAAACCACTAATGGGTGATAATTTTGTAGAGCTCTTTAAATTTTTAATCTAAAAATTGTGTAGACTATAGATTACAATTTATTTCCATCAGCTCAAATATGGTTACCCAGCAAAATTGGAAATTTGAAGTAGATTCCAAACCATTTGAATTTTAAAATATTCTAATTAGTGTATTATTTAGATTCAGCTTTAAGTGACAAAAATCTTCAAAATAAGAGTGGCTTAAACAGAAGTATTTTGCTGTCTTATAAAAGTCTGAGCAGGTGATGTAGACTGTTGTCATACCTGATGGTGACAAAAAATATGATTTTCTGTTTCCTGTTGCTTTCCCCTTCTGAAGTCTGGTCTCAAGGTACAAATGGTGACTTTGATATGCCAGGCTTCAGGATGAAGGAAGGGATGAGGAAGAAGTTGCCAGGGACATTTCTGCTTTGTATGTCATTGACTGGAACATACTCATGTGGCCACATCTATTAACAGTTGCAAGAGAGACTAAGATGCAGGCTGTATGCTGGGTAGCCATGTACCCAGTTGTAATTTGGGAGTTTCATGTCAGGGAGAAAGAAAGGTGCAGAAGATACTGGAAGACAACTAGCAGTGTAATGTAATTAGTACGGCTACTTACCTGAGTAGGCATTCATTAGTTGTTCAGTGGATGAATGTTTCTAATTTTCCTGCCAAAGTAGGTATTGATCTGGATATTTACTTATATAGATGATAAATAATGACAAGATTATTTATTCTTAGTGTTTTTAGAATTTTATTTTTCATCTATTCTTTATGAGTGTGGTGTATCTGACAGTCTTTAGGCAGATGTAACGCTGTGTAAGATTTACTTCAGTTCATTTATTGCTGCTTTTTTCCCCCACCTAAAACTTGGAGGTGTGTTAAAAAAATCTCTTTTCATGTGTCTGTAATCAACATTTCTGGCATATGCTTAGCAAATGTTTTTAGCTTGAATAAATGAATGGGAATAAAACTTTGAGGCATCCAAGGCTTTTCTTTAAATTTTTTTTTTTGTTTTGCTTTACACAAAGAAGAGTTTATGTCTATAAAATGTGTATAGAAGAAATTCTTGACCTTATATCTGTATTTATTACAAGATTTTCAGGAATATTCTTTCAGCTTTCAGGTGGAATGTGGTTAAGTTTGGATTTAATTATGGTTAAGTACCAATTATGGTGTTAATAGGCAAAAAAAGGCTAGTATAATTCAGCAAAAAGGCAAGATTCTTAATGCATTTGGCTTTTTCAACCTCAGATACCTGATTAGCTTCTCAGTATGCTTAACCGTTTCAATGGAAAATGTCATTTTTTTTTCACTGCTTCATAAAGAAAATTTTTTTCTTGTATAAAGCCAAATGAGTCTATTATTTCGTCAACTATCATAGGCAAAGCAGTACTTGATCATTATTTTCTAAGTGAATTCACTTAATGTTTTGTTTGCGTGTTCTCCAGATTAACCATATGTCATTAAAAAACAAAACACCCATCTGCTTAGCTATTAGAGTCCTTGGTCTTACTTTTTGATCAGGAAAGATCACATATGTTCTCAGTAGACAGTAACTTAATTGTCAAGTGGGAAAGGAGGAATTTAATCTTCCATATAGTAGGGGTTTCAGCTCTCTTTATTTCATTGAGGCTATCAGGGATTTGAGGAGAGAGGTGTATTTTTTAGACCACCCTGGCAAGGTGTTTGGGTGTTATAAAATTTCCAAAGATGAGTAATAAACTACTCAGGCATGAAGAAACCGTTTAGCTTATTTTAATTAATAGAAAGTTCCTAGAAATCGATAAGATTTTTCTGGAGTCTTAGAAAAATAATTTGGAGTGTTAATAAGTTACATTGCTTGAACTTGATATGTCTCATTTTGTTTGTTTTATATGCTGAGAAAGTAACTTTCAAGATTCATTAAATTTTTGAGATAATTTACAGTTTGCAAAAGTTATTAAGATAAAAATAATCTCCAGTGACAAAAACTCAGTTCTTTCTAAATCATCGCATTACATGTTTGGAGTACTCTGACTGGGGTTATCACTGTGTGGTGGTTATGCTGACTGTGAAAGCAGACAGCCCAGGTCAGATGTTGTGCCACCACTTGCTGTGTGACCTCGGATGACTTATTTTTCTGTGCCTCAGGTTTCTCATCTATACACTGGATTATAATAATACTTCATAGAGTTGTGGTAGGGTTGAGAGAGCAGGGCAGCTACCACTTAGAATAAAGCTTAGCACATAATAAACAATAGGTGTCATTAGTGATCGCCTTTGTCATTAATGTTTTTGTCATAAGGAGTTGAAATATGACTCCAAGAAATATTTAGGAGATTATGTCAGCTGACTTTCATTTGCAGCATATACGCTATGTGCTATGAAGTGAAATAGAAGACACAGGTTTGGTGAGGAAGAAGGAGGAGAATGCTGAATGTAGTTTTTTTGTTTTGTTTTTGGTTTATCTTTTTTATGAACAGCGTCTCACTCTGTCACCCATGCTGTATTGCAATGGCGCCATTTAGGGTCACTGCAACCTCTGCCTCCCGAATTCAAGGGATCCTCCTGCCTCACCCTCCCAAGTAGTTGGGACTGCAGGCATGTGCCACCACACCCAGATAATTTTTTATTTTGAGTAGAGATGGGATTTTGCCATGTTGCACAGGCTGATATGGAACTCCTGGGCTCAAAGGAACGGCCCACATCGGCCTCCCAAAGTGCTGGGATTACAGGCATGAACTGCCATGTCCAGCCCTTGAATTTAGTTTTGAGTGTGGTGAATTTGAGGTGTTTGTGGGATATTAATCTTGAAATACAAATTTAAAGGAGAGACAGAGGTCACTGGCATATGGGTGATAATTAAAACTACGGGAGATGAATGACATAACGTAAGGGTCTACCTTGGGCCAGGTTTGAAACCTGGGGACACTTAACCTTCAAAGAGCAGGCAGAGGACACAAAAGAGACCATCTGAGAGTTAGTAGGAGAAACAGGAGAGAGAAATACCACCAAAAAGAGGTATGGTGTCTGATGAAACAGAGATTATAGTAATCTGAGAACTGAAAAGTATCCATGGCTTGATATTTTGTGACTCTTTGGTGTCCTTGGAGTGGAGGTAGAAACCAGATAGCTGTGAATTTAGGGATGGTGATAAGGGAGGAAAAGAAGGCAACAAATGTAACTACTGTAACTACTCTTTTGAGAAGTTTTGATGAGACAGGTTGGAAACTAAAGGAGGATACAGGATCAGTGGAAGAGTTTTGGAGGATATACGACTTGGGCAGTCTTAAGAGAAAGAGCTATTAGAAAAGAAAAAAAGTTGAATATGAGGAAAGTGTAGAAAAGTTGGGTTAAAGGTGAAGGTTGATGAGACTGGCCTTGAATAGGAGGAGGGGTATGGATAGAAGTAAGTCTTTAAGATAGAGGAAATTAGGGTTAACCTGTAATCCCAGCACTTTGGGATGCCAAGGTGGGAGTATCACTTGAGCCCAGGAATTCAAGATCAGCCTGGGCAACATAGTGAGACCCCACCTCTACAAAAATTTAAAGAAAAATTAGCAGGGGAGGCTGAGCATTCTTGTAGTACCAGCTACTGGGGAGTCTGAGGCAGAAGGATCACTTGAGCCCACGAGGTTGAGGCTGCAGTGAGCTATGTTCACACCCACTGCATTCCAGCCTGGATGACAAAACAATACCTTATCTCGAAATAAATAAATACATAAAAAGATAGGAAAAGTCACTCCTAATGACTTCAGGTTCTCTAAAGAAATAAAAAGGGTGTTTGTCACTGAAAGGAGAGTTAGAGAGATGTTTTGAGGAGAATGGTGAAAGTTTAGAATAGAATTGAGGAAAATAGGAGAGGTAGCTGACAAATTTGTTCCCGACTGAGGGATTTTTCATCTGAACAGTATTGAAAGATATCCCTGTTAGTGTGGATGCCATGAATGTGTTATATGAGAAAGCAGAAGGACTATATTTAACAAAGCGTATATTCATTTAGCATCTCTGTGTACAAAGCACTTTGCCCCAAGGAGATTCAGATGAGCACTGGTCATCTTGTCCAAGGAGAGTATGAGCTAATAGCTTAGGTTATGTGATTTGTCACAAACACAAATATTTATAATAGATAAAAAATGGTAAATGACACGAGTTTTATAAACATACTGTAACAGTTTGAACGAGATAGAAATTTCATCATACAGAGAGAAAATAAGAGGACTTTATGAAAAAGGCACAAAAAAGGGCTAATGTGAATTTTCTGTTGAAATAGTAATTATTGTGAATTTTTGATTTATCACACTATTTATTCTTCTGTAATACAATGACTGGCATTAAGCAGAAGAAGAGAAATGAGATTATTGAAACAGTGAGTTCTCTTCTGTTCAAATGATGTTCTAAAGTTGATTATATTTTAGAATATAGAATTCAGTAATCATTTTCACAAACATTCCATAAATATGAACATCTCTGTTAGGTGCAAAAGATACAGAGATGACTAAGATACAGTTTCTATCCTCAAAGAGTGCATACTCTAATAGAAGAAATAGAAGTACAAATAACTTCAGTTTTGTACAGTGACATAAAGATGGTATACAGGAGTAAAGACATTTAGGGCACAATGGAAGGAAGCATGAATAAATGATTATGTTGATATGACAGCATGTTTTTTTCCTTTTTCTTTCCCTTAGTTGGAGAACATCAATTAACAGGCCATAAAGTGGCAGTTAAAATCTTAAATAGACAGAAGATTCGCAGTTTAGATGTTGTTGGAAAAATAAAACGAGAAATTCAAAATCTGAAACTCTTTCGTCATCCTCATATTATCAAACTGTAAGTATTTTTGTATGTTATTATATCAAAGAGACACCTGTCTTAAAACGTTTTTAAGGATTTTATAATTGTTTATCGTTAATCTTTTATAATTTTTTTCATATATTCAGCAAGTATTAATTCACTTAACCTTTATCAATCATTTTTTGCATTCTCTTGGTTAGAATGAACAGGCATTGTTTCTAAATTGGTACTCTTTTCAAGTGATGAATGAAGCCTTAGAAGTTGATTCTTATCCAATTTTAAATGTCATTCAGGGCTTTGATATTTCTAGATTCTTTTTTATTTTTTTTTTCTAGTCAGTTTTCACTAACGTATCAGGGTATTTTCTCTTTGGAAAGATAGAAAGTATATGCCAAAGATTATTTCACGTAGTATCTTGTAGAACTGAAAGTAGTACTATAATCATAAAGCTTTTAGAAAGGCAAATGTGTTTTTTTTTCTCCTTGGGATATATTACAAACTTAAAAGTCAAGTAAATTGGAGATAAATAAGATAATTAATTGAAAGATAAATAATTATTTAAAATTGACTAGACTCTAGAAAATATAAAAAGTATGCAATAATGTGTTTCTTTCAATCATTTGAAGTTGCATTTTAATATTTCTTGAGAAAATATAATGTGCTAGACACTGAAAATTGTCTTATTTATCTTTAAACTTGGACACAGTTTTATGAAATAAGTATTGCTCTTACTTATTGAGCACCTGATAGTGGCCAGGAACTGTACCAAGCATTTTTTTTTTCAAGTTTCTGCTGAATGTATGGAGCATTTTACATATATAACGTAATATCATCTTCATGATCAGTGTCTAAGGCAGGCTTACTTTACAGATGAGGAAACTGCATCATCTAACAAGTAACAGTAACTTATCCAAGGCCACACCTCCAGTAAGTCACAGAGATGGCGGTTGTGGTCAAACCCAATTCTAAATGCCATGCTGTTAATGCTCCAGCACTGCAGTTTTTCTTAAAATTGAGAATTATATAAATTCATTTTAAAGAAAAAGTAAATTTATGGAACCCTGATTTTGACTTAATTATTTTTAATGTACCGTTACTTAAGTGTTTAGAAACAAAGCCCTATGTTTAAACTTTATATGTGTATAGTTTGAATACAATTATGAAACCAAAAGAAATTCACAACTTAAATGCAAAAAAACACAATGTAATCAATGGACTTAAAAGCAATATCAATAGTATAATATGACAAATAGTAGTGTTTTGTAACAACCAGATCACTGTTAGTGAGTTTAATAGTAGAAACAGTAGGATACGGTCAAATACTAAATTTATATTGTGATTCAAATAAGATTGGTACAGAGAAAGCATGTTCATATAAATATACTATTAAAAAAGCAGTATTAATATCTCTGAGATGTTCTTTGATAGTTCATTAATCAGACATTATATTTAGGCTGACCTTTGTCAGTGGGCAGTCTTTGAATGTCAGCATTAATGGGAACAACTTGATAACCCTGTGGAGTTATGTTGTTTACTTGATGACAAGAGGAACGTGTAAGTGTGGTGAGCAGAATAATACTCGCATCCCCATGTCTTATTTCCTAATTCCTGGAAATTGTGAATATATTAGGTTTGATGGCAAAGGGTAACATTGCTAACCAGCTGACCTTAAACTAGGGAGATTATCCTGGATCATGTAGGTGAGTCCAATATTAACACAGTGGTTCTTAAAAGTAAAGGAGAAGGGTAGAAGAAAAGAGTCAGAGAAAAAGTCCTGAACATGGAAACAACATCTGAATGATAAAATGTGAGAAGGACTCAACTGGCCGTTGGTGCCTTTGAAGGTGGATAAAGGGGAGCATGAGTCAACGAATGCAGGCAGTCTCTACAAGCTGAGAAATGCAAAGAAATTCTGCCGCAGAACCTTCAGAAGGTAACACAGCTCTGCTGACACCTTGATTTTAGCCCACTGAGACATGTCAAGCATTTAAGATAAAGAACTGTAAGGTAATAAATTTGCGTTGCTCTAAGCCACTGAGTTTGAAGTATGGCAGCAATGGGAAACTAATACAGCATCATTCTTAAAATCCTTAAATAAGTGGCTGGTCCAATTATTGATGAGACTTGGAACATTTATTTAGTCTTTACTGCTGTACTTATTATTAGTGAACTATGGCTAATTGGTGTTTTTAATGAAGGGACCCATGCAATGCATCTTACCGGCAGCATGAGTATGCCACTGATTGTTCAGAGCAGGCTTTCATGGAATTGGCGTTCCATTGGATGACCGATGATGACTCAGTTCTCACATCACTGCTGTGAAACCTTCATTCTTAGAGTAAGCTTCAATGTCATATGGTCTTTGCTTGACATTCACTCAGTTGTAAACATAAACAAAAACCAAGGTCCCTGAAATGGCATGGCGGTACTTGCTTATAAGGTTATCATCTAGGCCCCGTGTATTAGGTAGTCCAGAGTATGTATATAGAGGTTTTTAAAGATTATCCCAAGAATTAAAATTCTACCCATAAGCTTGGTGACTCACCTCTCCTGTCCTTTGTTTCTTTAACTTTAAAATGGGACACCTCATTTGAGGATTAAATGTGTTGGCATTGGTGTAATGCCTAGTATTTAATGAGCATTGGGCCACAGCAGGAATTAGCAACTTACAAACTAATTCCACTCCTCTTTCATTATTTTAAACAGTTTTCACTTAACTGAAACAGTTCATCTCTGACTTCAACTCCTTATTTTTAATGACTTTGTTGTAGTTACTGGGTAACATCTAAGCTAAATCTCTTTGCTCTTCCCCACTAGGTGTCCACTTCCTATGAGAAGAGAAAGGTGAAATGGCCAGACTGAAAGTGTCATAGGCTAGAATGGAAGTGGAGAAGGGAAAGATCTTTCTGTATTTGCCTTATACCTGACCTCATCACTTAAAGACTCTCAGGAAATTTTACCCATTTGGGTATGAGTCCTACTATCTGTACAGTTCCTAAAAACACAAATCAGATGTTATCGATAAGCAGTTGCAATTGTCATGAGGATTCTAAGCCTTCTTTTCCTTTTTTTTTTTTTTTTTTTTTTTTTTTTTTTTTTTTTTTTCAAACAGAGTCTAGCTCTGTTGCTCAGGCTGGAGTGCAGTGGTGCAGTCTTGGCTCACTGCAGCCTCCGCCTTCCAGGTTCAAACAATTCTTGTGCCTCAGTCTCCCAAGTAGCTGAGACCACAGGCATGTGCCACCACACCACACCCTGCTAATTTTTGTATTTTTCATAGAGACAGGCTTTCTGCCATTTCACCAGGCTGGTCTCAAAGTGATCAGCCTGCCTCAGCCTCCCAAAATGCTGACATTACAGGCACGAGCCACTGTACCCGCGCATGAAGACTTATTTTTGATGTCATATTTTTCAGTGTTTTCTTGCCTCCATTTCTATATTTACTTTCAATCATTTTATTTTTGTTTGATAATTATCTCATTCTGATATGGAGCAATTATTCTGATATATATAGCAATTATTTAATTGCTGTTTTCTGAAGGAATTATAGAAGATGGTCAGAGTTGCTCAGAAATTAATTGGCAGAGGTGAATTTACAGCTTAAAACTTTTGGCTTATAGACTTGAGATTAATTTATTCAGCTACATTGCCTCTTTAATTGTAGGTCTGATCTTACAACAAAAAATTCACGTATTCTTACTACAGAACAAATTTATTGACATAGTCTCTAACAGTGTTAGTCATTTAAACAGAGAGAGCAACCTTATCCTTTCAGTGGTTTTCTTTTATGTAGTCTTGGCCTAATTGTCAGGAATAGTTTTCTTGTTGCAAAAATGAGCCTCTAGAATTAGTAAGAAAGTTTGAGCACTGAATCCCAAGAATGAAGGATATTTATTGCATGGTTTCCTTATTAACCCAAATTGGAAAAAAAATTACATATGAATAGCATCAAACCCAGTGGTAGAAAATTAAGAGGAGAAATAGGATTTAAAGAAAAATCCAAACTTCCCATGAAGTAGACTCTGTTGAATTGACTTTTGTCCCTGTTTTTCTTTCCTCCATAGTTCTTTTTTTTTTTTTTTTTTTTTTTTTTTTTTTTTTTAAGACGGAGTTTCGCTCTTGTTACCCAGGCTGGAGTGCAATGGCGTGATCTGGCTCACCGCAACCTCCGCCTCCTGGGTTCAGGCAATTCTCCTGCCTCAGCCTCCTGAGTAGCTGGGATTACAGGCACGTGCCACCATGCCCAGCTAATTTTTTGTATTTTTAGTAGAGACGGGGTTTCATCATGTTGACCAGGATGGTCTCGATCTCTCGACCTCGTGATCCACCCGCCTCAGCCTCCCAAAGTGCTGGGATTACAGGCTTGAGCCACCGCGCCCGGCCTCCCTCCATAGTTCTTAATGCAACTTGATTTTACTTGATCGAAAGATGAATGCTTGCTGTTCTGGTGGAGATGATTTTGCCTGTCTAATTCTTTTTAATCTGTCTTATTTAACCTATGGCCAGCTTTTAACATCATTAACCACCACCTTGAAATGTTGTAGGCTCTAGGTTTCCATGACACCTCAGCCTTCTGTTTTGTTTTTTTCATTCTTGTTCCTTCTGAAAACTTTCTTTTACAGGCCTCTCTTTATCTTCCTGGCTGTTAAATACAGTATTGTTGCATTTAAGTACACCGAGTTAATTTTCTCAGTGAACCCTCTTTTGATGATTTCATCTACTACCATGGTGCCATTTGCCATCTCTATGCTAAAGATTTCCAAATCTTTATGATTTCTAGCCCTTTTATTTCTCCTGATTTTTGAGCACATTTGTCAAACTGTTTATTGGATGTTCACGTTCTTTTTTTTTATTTTTTAGACATACTTTTGCTCTTGTTGCCCAGGCTGGAGTGCAATGGCATGATACGGTTCACTGCAAACTCTGTCTCCTGGGTTCATGTGATTCTCCTGCCTCAGCCTTTCAAGTAGCTGGGATTACAGGCATGTGCCACTACACCCGGCTAATTTTGTGTTTTTAGTAGAGACGGGGTTTCTCCGTGTTAGTCAGCCTGGTCTTGAACTCCCTACCTCTGGTGATCTGCTCACCTTGGTCTCTCAAAATGCTGGGATTACATGCCTGAGCCACCATGCCCAGCCTTCTGGATGTTCACATTCTAAAGTCACTGAGTCATCTGAAGCTAAATTTTTCTCTCTCTTCCACACTTACTCCTCCTCTATTTTTGGGGGGCAGGGGAGTGGAAGGGAAGTAAATGAAAATACCATTCATGCAGTTTCCCAAGCCCCAAACTTGGGCATAATACTTAATTTCTTCTTTTCCCTTATTTCTTACATACAATAAATCATTAAGGTCTACACTTCTTTTTCCTAAGTGTCCTCTGAATTTCTTCATTTTTCCTTGCTCTGTCAGGTTACCATCTTTTATTTGTTGAACTTCACTGTTTCCTCTGCTTGGAATACTTTATCCACATCTGCCTCTCCCTAGGCTGCCAATTCCAACTTGTCTTTTAAGTGCAATTACATTTTACCCTTGAACAGTATGGGTTTGGACCATATGGGTCTACTTATGTGTGGATTTTATTCCGCCTTTGCTGCCCTGAGACAGCAAGACCAACCCCTCTTCTTCCTCTTCCTACTCAGTCTACTCAGTATGAAGATGACAAGGATAAAGGCCTTTATGGTGATCCATTTCCACTTAATGAGTATTCAGCATATTTTCTCTTTCTTATGATTTTCCTAATGACATTTTCTTGTCTCCAGCTTATTTTATTATAAGAAACAGTATCTAATGCATTTAACATGCAATATGTGTTAATTATTTATGTTATCTGTAAGGCTTCTGCTAAACAGTAGGTTATTAGTAGTTAAGCTGGGGAGGAGTCAAAAGTTAAACGTGGATTTTTTACTGAACAGGGGTTGACACCCTAACCCCCACATTGCCTGAGGATCAACTGTACCCCTGAAAACCTGCTTTACCCAGTAAGACTGGATTAGGTTCTAACTCCTCTTTGCTCCCAAAGCACTCAATGTTTACCTTTTCCAAAGCCCTTAAAGTGCATTGTAATAGCACATTTTCTTGTTGGTATTTCCCGCAAAACTGAAGTACTTAGGAGCAGGAATTATGGTTTTGTTTTCTTTTATTCAAATTTTTATTGAGCACCTACTGTGGGATGGGTGCTGTTCTAGGCATAGGGGATATAATATTGAAAGATGAAGTCTCTTTGTTGTGTTTTTTATGTTCTGGACAGTAAGGAAACAAATTAACAAGATCACTTTAAGCAAAGATAAGTGCCATGAAGAGAATGAAACTTGGTGCTGTCACAGAGTGTGACTAGGAAGGAAGAAGGGCTAATTTAGATTAGGTATGAGGAAGCCTCACTGAGAAGATAGGTTTGACCTAAGACCTAAGTATGATAAAGACCTAGACATTTGAAAATCTGGGGACAGAGTGTTTTCAAAGCCAGGGGAAGAGCAACATCCAAGAGGTGAAACAAACTTCAAGTGTCGTAGGCAAAGGAAGATTATGTAATCTCAGGAATGGAGTGAGGAGAAGAGAATTAGTTCAGGAATTCAAAGAGTAGATGGTGATCAGATAACAAAGGGATTTGAAGACCTTTCTAAGAGCTTTGATTGTGTTCTAAGTGGGAACTTTTAGAGAGTTGGAGAAATGATGTCATGAGTATAGTATGGAATGAGTATGGTGGCAGAAGTAGAAGCAGACAGACCAGTTGGGAAACTATTGCTACACTCTACCTAGGAGATTATGGTGGCTTTAACCAAAGTGGTAATCTAGATTTGTGTTGTGTAATACAGTAGCCACTGGCCACATGTGGCTGTGTACATTTAAATTAATAAAAATGAAAAATTTAGTTCTGTGGTCAAACTAGCCACATTTGAATCACTTAATAGCCGCATATGTTTAGTGGCCACTGTGTTGGACAGAGCAGATAAAAAACATTTTTATCATTGCAGGACCTTCTATTCAACAGCCCTGTTTTAGATGGAGAGAAATTGATGGATTTGATACGTATTTTGGAGAGAGAACTAATTAATTACTGATGGGTTAGATAAGGGAGGAGAAAGAAAGGAATTTATTTATTTATTTTGGCATAAGCAACTGGGATTTTGAACTTCGGTTGAGCAACTAGGTAGTGGTGTCATTTTCTGAGATGGGAAGAATGGAAAAGAAACATTAGAGAGGGGTGAAAATGAAGGATACTGTTTTGGCCATATTAAGCTAAGAATCCCATTAGACATGTAATGGAGATATCATATATTGTCTTTATCTCTCCAGCATCTAGCACAGTAGTAGGTATTCAGTAATTACTTGTAGCTCCATATAGAGTTTGAACAAGGTCCTGATGGCTCTAGGAGCCCAAGCAAGAACAAAAGAATGAAAGTGTAAGGAATGTGATATATTGGGAGCAAACAATCTGGTATGACTGGTTCACAGAGTATATATAGGAAAGTGGAAAAATATGGCCAGAAAGACAGGTTGTTTGTTGATCCTTTCATTTAACAAATGACACCATTTAGGCACTAGGGATACAGCAGCAGACAAAAAGGCAACAACAAAATCCTTGCTATAATGGAGGTTGTATTAGGGTGTGGCGGAGGGGCAGTGGGGAAATAATAAATCTCCTATTATATGATATGTCATATATTTAGACAGTGAGGAGATGAGGGGATATGCCATGTAGATATCTGTAGGGGGAACGTGACACATGGAGGGAGCAGCAAATACAAAGGAAAGTGGAAATTCCTGCAGGTCAGAGATCACGGGAGCAGAATGATCTAGGAGGATTAGAGTAAGAGATGAGGTCAGAGACATAAAGCCAAGCTGTGTAGGGCATTACAGGCCACTGTAAGGACTTTGGCTTTTACTCTTGATTAAAATGGGAAGCCATTGGAAGGCTTTGATGAGAGGTGTGATGTGATCTGACATATGTTTAGATTGTAGCTGAGCAAGAGTTGAAGCAGGGAAACCAGTTAGGAGTCAATTGCAGTAATCTGTGTAGATAATGTTGGTTTGAAATAGAGCACAGTGTGGAAGTGTTGAGAAGTAAGCATGTTTTGTATGTACTTTCAAGGTAGAGTCAACAGCATTTGCTAAAAGATAAAATGTGGGTTGTGAGAGGAAAGAAGTTAACGATGACTCCAAGGCATCTGGCCTCGGCAAAAAAACCAGGATGGAGTTGCCAGTAACTGAAGTGGAGAAGATTGTAGAAGGAACAGGTTTGAGGTGGGATGTTAGGGGGGTGGTTTCAACAATTTAATTTTGGTTTTATGAAGTTGAAATGCTTAATTAGGCATCCAAGTAGAGATGTAAGTAGGCTGTTGAATATGTGAAATCTGGAGTTCAGGGGAGAGGTATAAGCTAGAGAGAGAAATTTGAAATCCATCAGCAGATAGACTCTATTTAAGATATTTAAAGGCGTAAGACTGGATGAAATCACCAAGGTTATGAATATAGATAAACAAGAAGTCCAAGGACTGAGCACTAAAATACTATGATGCTAACATGTCTGAAAAATTAGGAGGAACCAGTAAAGGGAATGAAAATGGTTAGTGGAGTGGGAGGAAAATTAGGAGAATCATGTATCTTGAAGCCAGGAGAAGAAAGTGTTTTAAGAAAAATCACCGACCATCCCTTTTACTGATGAATATTGAGTAAGACAAGAACTGAGAATTAACTGTTTGATTTGGCAATGTGGAGGTTGCTGCTGTCTTTGAAATGAATCATTTTATTGGAATGATGAGGGCAAAAACCTGATACAAAGAGTTTAAGAGACAATATGAGATAAAAAAAGGGGGGATAGTAACTATAGGCAGCAACCAGAAGGGAACGTGGAATCTAAACAAGGTCTGCTTTTTAAAATGGGACATATTATAGAATGCTGGTATGCCAAAAGGAGTGATTCAGTCAAGAGGAAGGAATTGATACAAAAGGAAGAGGGGCTAATTATAGAAGCCAAGTCCTTTGGTAAGTGTGGGAGAGAATCCATTGCATAGTTGGAGGAGTTAGTCTTCGAAAGTATATGACCATGGAGTGGTTGGCAGTATATGGTGTGGGAAAAGATAATTAGAAATAAGGTGTTCAAATAACTTAAAGGCCATATGTTAAGATATTTAAAGTCTTAAGACTGGTTGAGATTACCAAAGATATGAGTATAGATAAACAAGAAGTCCAAGGACTGAGCTCTAGAGCACTATGATGTTAACATGTTTATATCACAGATCATCTATAAGGATATCACTTACCTAAAACAGTGACGGTAGTAGCAATAGGGAAAAAGACATTAATTCAGAATGAGAGGGAGTTAGTAAGAAGATTGACTAATGACTACAATGTGGAAAGGTATTAGGAGGTATTATCTGATGTCCTGCACTTCAAAGACAATGAGATTTTTGAGGGAGGAAGTTTTGGGTAAGAATTTCTTTTAGATCAGAGTTCGTTCATTACTCGACTATGCAGATTTGCCAGCATTTAACATTTCATTAAATTAATGTGAATTAATGCATCTAGCCTCTGACCAACAATGGCTTCTAATGTATCAGAAAAAGAGATACATTATATATTTTGGCTGGAGGTATACTACACTACCTAGCCTTTCAAATGAAAACAAAAATTGCAGAAATGAAACTGAAATCTGATCACTCTTAAATCTCTAGATTTAACAATGGGTTAGAAGTTGTACATTCTGCTGCTATAAAGGAAACAAACAAAGCTGATACTGTGGAATCCTCTTTAACACAAGCCAACTGGTTTCTTCAACAACAACAAAAAATAGATGGAGGAGCAACCTATGCATTAGAAGAGACATAAGAGACAAATCAACCAATTACAATATATTGATTGTGTTTGTATCAAGAAATCTTCTGATTGGATATTTGATAACATTCATGATTCTTAAAATTTATGCATGATAACAATATTGCATATTGTGCATACACATGCATACACACATTTCTTAAAGTTACCCTTTAGAGATATGTATGGATTTCTTTACAGAGGACGTGAAGGCCAAATTCATTGTGAAATGTTGGTGTAAAACATACTTTTACAAAGTTAATAACTACAACATTAATTAACTTAGACTCTAGATTGTTATAGAGAATTTGAGTTATTCCATATGACCATACATAAATAAGAAAAGCACTGCCAACTCAATAAACATGGGCAAAAGACACAGCATTTTATAAGAAGAAATGTGTATGATGTTTTGCAAGTGTTGAAGAATATATAAATTCACCACTTTTCTAAAGATTTTAGCATTGCCAGACTTTCTTTGGAAAACAGTTGGCATTATCTTTTCAGTTGGAACATACACAATAACTGTGACTCAGCAGTGGACTCATCAGAATATGTCAAGGAGAAAATCTAGCCATGTAGAAGAATGTTTGTCTTAGTCCATTTTTACATTACTATAAAAGAATACTGAAGGCTGGGTAATTGATAAAGAAAAGATGTTTAATTGGCCCACAATTCTGCAGGCTGTACAGGAAACATGGCGCTGGCTTTTGCTTCTAGTAAGGGTCTCAGGATGCTTACAATCATAGCAGAAGGCAACTGGGAGCCAGGCTGTCACATGGTGAGAGGGGGAACAACAGAGGAAGGAGGAGGAGCCAGGCTCCTTTAAACAACCAGCTCTCTCATGAAATGAGCAAGAACTCACTTATTACTGAACCAGTAGTGCTAAACCATTCATGAGGGATGGATCTATGCCCATGATCCAATCACGTCCCACCAGTCCCCGTGTCCAACATTGGGAATCACATTTCAACGTGAGATTTGGAGGGGGCAAATATATAAACCATACCAATGTTCAAGCAGCAAATAATAGCAAAATTGTAGAAACAACCTACTCTTTAGTGGTAGAGTAGATGAATAAATACAATAGGGTATTGTATTTATTAATGGTCAAATAAAATAACTATAGCAAACACAATATGGATGAATCTCAGTAAAATAACTACTAGAATATTACATAGAGCATGACACCTGGTTTTTAAAGCAAAGGCCAGTGTAACATATATATGAGTTATTCTTATATATGAAATATACATAGGTACAGTGAGGGGATACACACACGTATGTACATATATAAATGGTTTAAAAGAGGTAGGAAGGAAAGGATAAACAGGACATTCAGGATGACAGCTACATTGGGTGAGAAGCAGATTTTCTCCTTGACATGTACTGATGGGATGGGGAATACAGATCCCTGTATGAATTAGATGGAGCTGTTGTCAAGGTCTTGGCCTTTTGTCTGAGTGATGGGTTTGTCTGTATTACCTTATTAAAAATAGTAATTAAATAAAAGGATATTCATGGACTACTGAAGACAAGTATCATGAACCAAGGATGATTGCTACATTTCTATGTAACTGAGTTCTAACTAAAGAAAAATCTTATGTGTATGTAGATACATAAATAATATAAAATCTTAATAGATTTGACCACCACAAAGGTGTACTCATGAATGTTGATTTTTGGCTAACTTTAGAAAGATTTCTGTTTTTGTTTTTGTTTTTAAATTTTTATATACTGTTTTATGTGGATATTGCCTAAAAATGCATATTACTTGGTCAACTGGAAAATGCTTAGGACTTCTCTGGATAATTAATTTTTTTTTACCAATTATAAATGCTGTTTCTGAAAAATTTTTAAAGCACATTAGTTTACTTCTCTGCTGTACTAAGAAGATAATACTGACACGTATGAGTGATACATGATTGAATTTCCTATAATACTTCAATATACTTGTAGTTTAGAAAGCACAAGAGATTTGACTTACTCAGGCCAGTCTTAGAACGTAATCTTGGAATTTGCCTTTTCCACTAAATCCTTAATGTGAAACTGTCTTCTTCAGACTTCTTTCTTCTGAAATTTGTTTCCCTTTGTCCCCACCCCATTCTGGTTAGGAATAGAGACAGGGAAATTTTATTGGTTGAAGTTATGCTGTAATTTTGGTATGACTTTTCAGTTTCAGATTACTCTGGTTTTGGCTCCAAGCACTCACATTATTTAAAAGTGCTAACTTATACATTTACTGAAATACCTACTTTGTTATAGGTAATTTGCTAAATACAAATTCATTAATCAAATTATTGTAATAATAAAGACATACAATTACAAACTGAAGTGCGTATTTTGAAGCTCAGGAAAACGGATCTGTGAGTGCAAAAAGGCACCTCACCTGGACTTAGGAAGTGACTTTTAAGCTGAGATCTAATCAGCGCTCGGGTCATAGTATAGGATTCAGGTCAGTGAAAACAGCTTATACAAAGGAGTTGTAGCAGGAGGAGGTACAGCATGACTAACATTGAAAAAAGTAGTTTGACTCGGTGTTGTGACTCAAAGGTAAGACCAAACAGAGATGGCAAGGGCCTGATGTTTTCAGGACCTAAGAGCAATGGGAAACCTCTGAAAATTCTAAATTGGGAGGCTACTGGAGATCATATTTATATTTGAAGAGACTCTTTATTTAATGTCTGTCTTTCTGGCATAACTGTAAACTCCACAAGTAAAGGCACCTGCGTTTGATTTCACCAAGTACAATACAAGTAGGTACTCAATAAATGTTGTATCACCATATAATAGCTCAGTGTCTGGCAGACAGTAAGTGCTTAGTAATATTGTGGTTTTCAATGCTCTAGACTGGCCTTTAGTGTGAGACAGTGGCTGCTAAGGATTTAGAGGTCTCATAAAATAATTCCTTCCAAGAATATCGATTGAAGACCCGTGATATACTCAGAAATGACACCCAAATTTATTTATTAGAATGTTATCACTTTTCTTTTGTGCCCCATCTAGGATGTACAGAGCACAGAAATGATAGAGAATTGTTACTAAATCAAAGCAGCCTACAGTGAGGTGTGATAGCAGATGCATCTGCCCTACACTATTCAGTTTACATGATCACTTTGATGCCTGTAAAGATAGCTTTTATAAAACTCTGAAAGCTTATACACACACACACACACACACACACACACACACACACACACAATTTTTTCTAGAGCTCTCAGTATAATTACCTTCCCAAAGTTCATTTGAAATAGTCTAAATTTTTCTTTAGTTATATTCATTTATTTTATATAAATTAGGATACCTTGCCATGTTTCTTCCCAAAGACTAATGATTGCTATTAAAAATATTTCTTCTGGATGGGTGCAGTGGCTCACGCCTGTAATCTCAGCACTTTGGGAGGCTGAGGCAGGTGGATCACGAGGTGAGGAGTTCAAGACCACCCTGGCCAACGTGGTGAAACCCTGTCTCTACTAAAGATACAATACAAAAAATTAGCCAGGGTGTGGTGTTGTGTGCCTTTAATCTCAGCTACTCGGGAGGTTGAGGCAAGAGAATTACTTGAACCTGGGAGGCAGAGGTTGCAGTGAGCCGAAGTTGCACCGTTGCACTCCAGCCTGGGTGACAGGGCAAAACTCCATCTCAAAAAAAAGAAAAAAGAATATATATTTTCATTCTGAAAATTTATAATTATTTTCAATATTATAGCTCTAATACTTTGCTTTTTTCATGCATTTAATTTATACATGGTATGTGCTCTTTTAAAATATATAGTTATATTACCAACTTTCCGGCCAATTTCTTCCTCCTCTTTATTGGGAAGTAGTAACCAGGCCCATGAACTAGCACATACTAGCATCTGTGCACATTAATAAAAGGTGCCCCATCTGGGTGGACAAATTACCAAAAGGTTCTGCTGTGTCTGACACATCCTATGTCATGACACACAACTTGAAGGAGAGCATCAGCTCCTATTTGTGCCTTCTGCTGGGGCCCTTTAAGCCATGCAAAAATGACACAGCTATATAATTAGTGGCCCTAAGTAGTAACTAATTATAAATTAGATACTGCTCATAATCAACCAGATGATAGATAAACCTTTATAGACAAGCAACTTATTTCAAAAAGTAGAATAATTTTTCATTTATATAAATATCTAATGCAACCTTAAGTTAAAACATTAATATTATAGGTTGGGTACAGTGGCTCATGCCTGTAATCCCAGAACTTTGGGAGGCCGAGGCAGGCAGATCACTTGAGGTCAGGAGTTTGAGACCAGCCTGGCCAACATGGCGAAACCCCGTCTCTACTAAAAATATAAAAATTAGCCGGGCATGGTGGTCCATGCCTGTAATCCGAGCTACTTGGAAGGTTGAGACAGAAAAATCGCTTGAACCCAGGAGGTGGAGGTTGCTGTGAGCCGAGAACTTGCCACTGTACTCCAGCCTGGGTGGCAGGGCGAGACTTTGTCTCAAAATTAAATAAAAATTAATATTATATTTAATTTTAAAGTCTTCAAAACTTGGTTTGGTAAAATTGTGTGTAGGGGTATAAGTTGTAGTTTTTGGGAAAATATTTTATTTTACCAAATAAAGCTACATTTTAAAATTATTTTTTAATGTGCCCAGCTTTGGGTACCTAGAAACACACAGACACACACACACACACACACACACACACACACAGAGTTAATTTTTCATGATAGAAATTACCATTTACAAAAGTAAAGCGGTGAGACCCCATGTATGTTTTATTAGCTTTAACAATAGTCAATTCATTGTTTTATCTGCTTCCCCCCCATTTCCCCTACACCACATTATTTTGAAGTAAATCTCAACATTATCTTTTTAATCTGTAAACATTTCAGTATCTACTCTAGAAAATACTTTTTAAATTCTAAATAACATAAACATAGTGTCATTATCACATCTTAATTAAAATAATTAACAACATTATCCACCACCTAATCAGCATGTAGACTTTCTTGATTATTTCATAAATGGTTTTTAAAGTTGGTTTGAATAAGAATCAAAATAAGTCTATATAGTATAATTTGTCAAATTGTCTCTTGAGTTACTTTTAACATATAGTTTATCCTTTCCCTTTTTTTCTTGCATTTTATTTGTTGAAGAAATGGTCATTTTTCACTTTTTGGATTTTGCTGAATATATCTCTGTAGTATCATTTTCCATGTCCAGGAAAAAATATATATGATATATATATGTTTTACAGAAATGAGGTCTTGCTATGTTGCCCAGGCTAGTAAAATACTGATTTTAGAGGATATGTTCCACTTAACTGCCAACATGATGCCTATGCTTTTCAAAATTTGTTCCAGGAAATCATGTTGAAGATCACTTATTTTCTTTTCTTAGCACTTTATATATGTGCTGTTTTAGTTTTACTGTCAATTCCCCAAAATGTTGCCCTGACCTCAAGTGATCCTCCCACCTCGGCCTTCCAAAGTGCTGGGATTAAAGGGATGAGCCACCATGTCTGGCCCAAGTATATTTTCTACTTATCTTTAAATATATAATACCTCATCTTCTTTGCCTGTAAACAAATTTTGTTTAAATGGAAAAATTAATGCTTAACTTAGTTGTTGAGAGGGAAAGATTTCAAAAATTAGTAAACCTGAAAGGGAGAATCTGAAGGAATGGCTATGAGCCTCAAGAAATAGAATAATTTTGTAATGCTCCATGTTTATAGCTCTGTGATTATTTTGAAAACATAAGTCGTCTTAAAGTATTATAAAACATTGAAATATAAAAGAGTAGAAATGCCCTGTTGATTTTGGTCAAAGTAACATATTTTGTTAACTTTTTTTATTAACCGAAAAGATACCAGGTGATCAGCACTCCAACAGATTTTTTTATGGTAATGGAATATGTGTCTGGAGGTGAATTATTTGACTACATCTGTAAGCATGGACGGGTGAGTAACATACCATCTAGTACACTAAACTTCTAAACTAATAAGGCGCAAAGTATTGGGAAATAGCACACTGCAAAGATATTGTCAAGGTTGAAGTTGTTTCTATAATAATGCTCAAGTAAAGATATACAGTGTTAGACAAAATTTCTTGTATACCTTTTGAAATACTGATTTTAGAAAACATGTTCCACTTAATTGCCAACATGATGCTAATGCATTTCAAAATCTGTTCCATAAAATCATGTTGAGGATCAGTTATTTCCTTTCCTTTGACATATGTTCTGTTTTAGTTTGTTTTACTGTCAATTCCCCAAAACATTGTGCATAATGATATTAATTGAAATTTAAATATTACTGCTTAGCAACAACAACAAAAAAAACTCATCTATTGACATGTTGAGCTTTGACAAGCTTTTGGTTGGATGTTTTGTCTGATTTGTTGAGAATTCCAACATCATTCTAGCTTGCTTAATTTTATTTAGCCTTATGAAATTAAAATTCTTGTTAAATAGCTGTCCCTATTATTATTTTATTATTATTATTATTATTATTATTATTGAGACAAAACCTGACTCTGTTACCCAGGCTGGAGTGCAGTGGCGTGATCTAGGCTCACTGCAACCTCCACCTCCCAGGTATAAGCAGTTCTGTCTCAGCCTCCCCAGTAGCTGGGACTATAGGCACATGCCACCATGCCCGGCTGAATTTTATATTTTTAGTAGTGATGGGATTTCACCACATAGGTCAGACTGGTCTCAAATTTCTGACCTCAGGTAATTCACCTGCCTCAGCCTCCCAGAACGTTGCGGTTACAGGCCTGAGCCGCCTCGCCCAGCCCCAGATATTCTTAATGCAATTTCTTTTATGCTTGATAGGTTGAAGAGATGGAAGCCAGGCGGCTCTTTCAGCAGATTCTGTCTGCTGTGGATTACTGTCATAGGCATATGGTTGTTCACCGAGACCTGAAACCAGAGAATGTCCTGTTGGATGCACATATGAATGCCAAGATAGCTGATTTTGGTATGTAACTCCAAGGTTGTTTAGGAATGTGCTAGCTACCTTTTAAAGCATGTCAGTAACAACTTATAGAACTAAGAACTTTCCATTTCAAACATGTGCATCCTGTACCATGTAAAGGGATTCGTTGAAATCTCCTTTGCAGCTTTTTCTGTTCATTTAAAAACACTTTAAAAATGCGGATACCTCTAGAGAAGTTAGAAGGCTGTCATTAAGATAAATTCATTCAATCTGCATTTTCTCCTAAGAAAATGATGCATAACTGTTTTGTTTTGTTTTGTTTTTGAAGAGAAGGGAGGAATCCCAAACTTCTTTGGAAAGTCTCATGAAAGTGTGGGCAATTTCCCTGATGAATGCATATAAACAGAGGTACCTGAAAGTTTGCATGTAGTTTTGGAAAAACACCCTTCTGAATTGATCCACAAAGAAGTCCTTAGGGTAACATAACTTAATTAGAGCATAGTTTTTGTCAGGAGTAAAAGTACATAAAATGTGATTTTTATACTCCAAACACTTTCTGGGATAAACATACCTTAAAAGGATGCCTTAATAGGGTATTTGAGAAAAAGATTAGGAAGTGAGAGATTAAAAAGGTAGACAGGTGCCGGCTAGTGTTGCCTATTGTGATCTTTACCTTGTCTTTAATCTAAAAACTAGGAAACTGCTTTTTCTATTTCTCTTCCTTCTCTAAATCATGAAATTCATTTAGTGTTATCACTCAACTAGATTTTTGGTTCAATAGATTATATTTTCTATGTTGAATTAAATATTTCTAAATTAAAAACTTTTGGAACATAATCTCTTTATGAGTTGGAGCCCATCTGGTTTCTAATTATAGAATTTAAAGAGGCTTTTGAAAGCATACAACAAAAAAGTAGTAGTTTCTGTTTTATTCTTTCAACTATGGAAATAGATAAATAATATTTTGATGTTTTCATGTTTGGGAAAGTTAATGTGCTTCAGAATAACCTCATTTGTGAAGGGAATCAACATTTTTATTTAGAAAGAAAATTTAGTTTCACTCATACGTGTGATGTTCTTTAGCTTTTTTGTTATAGTGTAAGCACTCTGAGACAATCTCTTTCAGTCAAATGCTTTCCACTGCCTTTTGTAAAAAATAAAATAACTAATAAACGATGCATGGAGGATTAAAGATTTGAAATTTTGTTCATGTTTATATCACTTTATTTACTTTTTAAAAAATCTAGCACCAGATAAACATCACTTTTATTTTTAGGATTATCTAATATGATGTCAGATGGTGAATTTCTGAGAACTAGTTGTGGATCTCCAAATTATGCGGCACCTGAAGTCATCTCGGGCAGGTAATAATCAGTGAAGCATAAACTTTTTGTAATCTTGTGTTCATTCTGATAACATTTAATTATATTCTCTTTGGAAGGTAAGATTTTAACATGGTAGAACTGGTTGTTCATTTATTTTTCAATTGTTGAAGGGATAATGGTTATATTAAAAAATTTTAAACATTTCATTTAGATGTCATCATGAATATACCTATGAAGTTTTCCCCATTAGAAAAATAACTGAAGTAGATCCCGATTTAACATCTCTTTTATTTTAGAAAAGTATAGATAAGAAAGTAAGAATTTGCAAAATATAAGCTAGTGTCATTATTTATTTATTAGATACAGTTCTTTAACTTGCATATTTTTCAAAGTGTATACACCATTGTTTTATGTTTTGTCTTTGGAAGAATGAGACTTTGGGGGACAATATTGTTTCATAAAATTAAACTACACAAATAGAGATTGTGTAATTACTCATATAACTGATTCATTGGTGCATTATAAAAATGTTTATACAGATTGCAATGGTAAACTCAAGTCTTTCTACAGTGATCAATGTGTGATTTTTAAAAGTTAACAGAATCCTATGAGTGAAAATATGGTAAAAGTATTATTGCAAATAGCAGATACAGTATTATCTTAGTCCATTTGGGCTGCTGTAAGAAAAATATAATAACGTTGATGGCTTTTAAACAACAGAAATTTATTTGTCACAGTTCTGAAGGCCGTGAAGTCCAAGATCAAGGTGCCAGCAGATTTGGTATCTGGGTGAGGGTCTGCTTTTGATAGACTACTGTATGCTCACTGTAACTTCACATGGTGGAGGGGAGGGGGGATCTCTCTGGGGTTGCTCTTACAAGAACACTAATCCCATTCATGAGAACTCTGCGCTAGTGACCTAATCATACCTCTAAAGTTCCCACCTCCTAATACTATCTCCTTGGGGGTTAGGATTTCAACACTTGAATTTGGGGAGGCTGTAAGCATTCAGTTCATTGCAAAGAGTTTGAACAATACAGCAAATGATGTAAACAATTGCCATTTTTATGTAAACATTATATCCTTTTTATTGGAATAGAGATTTACTTTGTTAGAGATTTATTTTGTTACCTCAAACCCAGGTTTGAGTTTGATAATATGCTGTCATGGGAATTGTAATGCTGTAAGAGGAAAAAAAGGAATAACACTATAAGCATAGGTTATCTGGATCAAAGCTAATTTTAGTCATATGAGCTAGGAAGTGCTGAGAGTGAAAGTGCTAAATATGCAGGATAATGTGATACAGGATAAATACTGTCTACATAGTACTAATATAGTACTTCAATGTTTAAAAAAAATTTTTTTTTTTTTTTTGGAGACGGCATCTTTCTCACCCAGGCTAGAGTGCAGTGACACAATCTTATCTCACTGTACCGCCTCCTGGGCTCAGGTGATCCTCCCACCTCAGCCTCCTAAGTAGCTGGAACTACAAGTGTTCACCACCATCCCTGGCTACATTTTGTATTTTAAGTAAGAATAGGATTTCACCGTGTTGCCCAGGCTGGCCTCAAACTCCTATTCTCAAGCAATCCACCCACCTCAGCCTCCCAAAGTGCTAGAATTACAGGTGTGAGCTACAGTGACTGGCCTTAAATATTCTTTAAAGGTGTGCCAGGGCTAAAAATTCTATTATATGTATATTTTCTTGTAATAGTTCTTTAAGAAAAAGATTTAACCTATACACTATAGTATTTTTTCAAGTTTATGGTCATCTACTTTTGTTTCCCTCAAAAATCAACCACAGAAAGTGTTTCATTTTTTAATTAGTATGTTTTCAGTTAAATGAATTCGTGACAAATAAAAATACCCTATTCACTTGGCAGACTTGAATAGTAATTGGCTAGCCTAATTATTCTCTTTGAGGAGCAACCGTTGAATATTGGGGAGTGGCCATGGACTTCAGTAAAGACCTTGGAAATAAATATGTACTGAAGGTAGACTACCTATATATAGAAGTAGGATACATGTAGAGAGAAATACTGATACTTGCATTTTAGGTTTGTGCTGTCATCTTTTTTCTTAGATTGTATGCGGGTCCTGAAGTTGATATCTGGAGCTGTGGTGTTATCTTGTATGCTCTTCTTTGTGGCACCCTCCCATTTGATGATGAACATGTACCTACGTTATTTAAGAAGATCCGAGGTGGTGTCTTTTATATCCCAGAATATCTCAATCGTTCTGTTGCCACTCTCCTGATGCATATGCTTCAGGTTGACCCACTGAAACGAGCAACTATCAAAGACATAAGGTGATTCTTATTTTTGTTTCTGTTACGTATATTTTCTCATAAGAATAGTAATGATGTTAATTGCATGATTCTCCTAAAGTCTCATTTCCTGCCCTCGCCACCTCACCCCTAGCCAATGAAGAGAAGGGGAAGTACCAGTGCTTCAGCCATATTGAACTTGTCCTTGTTTCTTAAACCTAACATAGATTTTATGTCTTCATATCTTTGTTTATATTATTCTCTTTGCCTTGATCCCTTTTCTGTTTTCTTTTTTGACCTGATAGACTTCCATTCATTCATTAACATTCCACAGGTGCTTTTATTTCTATTTTGTCAACATTTTGTTCATGCTTTTCTTATTTAATTCACATCCTGTATCTAGTTGTTTCTCAGTGTGTCTTTTTTTCTTTCTTAAATTATGATATTAGGGTAAAGAGTGTGTCTTATTCATCTTTACTTATATAATGCTAAAAGGCCTGGAAATATGGTATGTTTAGAAAGTGTCTGAAAAAATTTCAAATGGAGAAATAGAGTGAGATTTATGTATTTTACATATGGTTAAAAACGTAGAGCATAAAATGTTTTGCTAAGTTTTTGATTTCAATAGCTGCTACTAGGCTTACTGTGAAGGCGCTTGTATCACGTGAGAAACTTTGGAAAGTGCCATTGCTAATGCACCTATGAATATGACCTTTGTATATCACATACCTTTGTATAGTAGCAAGATGATTCCTTGCATTCTGCTTATCTTATCAAGGCATGTTTCTTAGAAGTTTTTTGTTCTTACCTAAGATTTCATCCATGTTTGTTTACAAACACATTCTTTTGACATCTTTTCAGAACTCTTCCTCTTCTCTTCATTAGCCAGCAAAGACTTTTTTTTTTTTTTTTTTTTTTTTGAGGCAGGGTCTCTGTCACCCAGCCTGGAGTGCAGTGGTGTGATCACAGCTCACTGTAGCCTCAACCTTCCAGGCTGAGATGAACCTCCCATTTCAGCCTCCTGAGTAGCTGAGACTATAGGTGAAAGCCACCACACCCAACTAATTATTTTTTGTATTTTTAGTAGAAATGGAGTTTTGCCATGTTTCCCAGACTGGTCTTTAACTCCTGGGCTCAAGCGATCCACCCATCTTGCCCTCCCAAGGTGCTGGAATTACTGCACCCAGTCCCAGAAAAGACTCTTTTGAGACCTCTGATCTTTGGAATTTCTTTCTTTTCTTTTTTTTTTTGAGATGGAGTCTTGCACTGTTGCCTGGGCTGGAGTGCAATGGCACAGTCTTGGCTCACTGCAGCCTCCACCTCCTGGGTTCAAGCAATTCTTCTGCCTCAGCCTCCTGAGTAGCTGGGATTATAAGCACCCACCACCACAACCAGCTAATTTTTTGTATTTTTAGTAGACACAGGGTTTCACTGTGTTGGCCAGGCTGGTATCAAACTCCTAACCTTGTGATCTGCCTGCCTTAGCCTCCCAAAGTGCTGGGATTACAGGCGTGAATCACAGTGCCCAGCCAACCTTTGGAATATTTAAATGATGGCTGAGGTAGCTGTTTATGTGACTGCTGCTGATTTCTTGCAAGCAAGGACTGATGATTCCTTTTGCATTTATGTATCATTTCCTTTTCCCAGCCTTTCTTCAGTGTTCCAAACCTCATGTGCAAAAATATAAAAGTGTAAATTAGCCATCAGATTTAATTATAAAAATGAACTTAGGAGGAAATAAAGCCCTTTGTGTTTATAGTTCTTTAGCATATATTGTTCTCTTAATTGACTATTTTTTAAGAAAATTAGACATGCTGATGTATTTGCAGCTGCTTGTATCAGCATATACATTTAGAATAGTAATAGGTTGGGTGCAGTGGCTCACCTCTGTAATCCCAACACTTTGCAAGGCTGAGATGGGAGGATCACTTGAGCCCAGGAGTTCAAGACAAGCCTGGTTAACATAGTGAGAGCCCATCTATATTAAAAAAAATTTTTTTGCCAGCTTGGTGGCTTACACCTTTAATCCCAGCACTTTGGGAGGTCGAAGTGGGCAAATCATGGGGTCAAGAGATCGAGACTATCCTGGCTAACATAGTGAAACCCCTTCTCTAGCAAAAGTACAAAAAGTTGGCCAGGTGTGGTGGCACAGGCCTGTAGTCCCAGCTAGTCAGGAGGCTGAGGCAGTAGAATCGCTTGAACCCTGGAGATGGAGGTTGCAGTGAGCCAAGACTGTGCCATTGCACTCTAGCCTGGGTGACAGAGACAGACTCTGTCTCAAAAAAACAAACAAAAAATTATTTTAAAAGTCAGGTGGTAATAACACTGATTTGTTACTTTAAAACAGATGTTTGTATATTTATAGACTAAGAAAAATGTCATATGTTTACTGGTAAAAGTTAATTTGCACATAGGTAGATGGCATGAAACTATCATTCATCTCTGTACTTTAATATGATAACTTGAATCTATAGTTTTCATCTCTTTCTACTTATCTATATTCAGTTTTTTAATGTTTTGGGATTCTTTTTATTTTTTAATTTTTTTATTTTTTTAAGAGCTGGGGTCTTGCAATGTTTAGCAGGTCTTGAACTCCCAGCCTCAAGCAGTTTTCCCATCTTGCCCTCCCAAAGTGCTAGGATTACAGACATGAGCCACCACACCTGGCCAATGTTGGGAATTTTTGATTTGATAAAATAGAGTTCAGTAAGGAAAATAGTTACTAATTATTGAAAAATTACAAAATAGCAAGCATTTTGCTATATGGCTTGACTATGTTATTGCATTGATTTTTCATAGGTAGCTATAAATCATTTTACAAACCATGAAATTGAATCCCAGAAGGGTTATGTCATGATTTATGTATCTGTTTGCCCCTATTAAATTATAAATTACTTTAAATTAGGGACCAATTATTAATTCATAGCAAAATGCACAAAGTCTAGCACATATTAAATGTTGAGTAAATCTGTGTTTGTTGAAAATTGCACAGCTAATTAGGAGCATAACTGGGGCTCAACTTGGAACTTAAACTGAATTCAAAACCTGTGCTATTTCCACAATTTCAAATTGTATCAATTCTATGACATCTGTTCTTCTGTTAATCTATCATTTTATTTACATCTTATGCTACTATATACTTACTGTCTTAATATTATTTTGTACATCTATTATTTTCTTGTAAGATAGCCATTGGAGGTTGGAAAATATATCTCTATATTTATTTGCTTATTTAACCATTTTTGCTTTAATTCATTCAATCAATATTTCACATCTGCTCTGTGCAAGGTCTTGTGCTAGGTGCTGGGAATATAGTGGTAAACAAGATAGATATTGTCCTCACAGAAAACACATCTTTGTGTCCCCTAGGTACCTTAACTTAGTAATAGTATTAATGTTATTATAGTTAAAATGAGAGGTCTGAAGTTCAACTGAGCACGAATCCCAGTGCTTCTGTTTCTTAGCTATGTGCACTTTAGTTACTTCCCACATACATTAGAATTTGGGGGAAGGCAGTCGTAGATTGAACCATGTCAAAGTGCCATTTAAGTAGTCTAAAAATGAATATCAGAAAATGCAAATATTCAACTTGATATAATTGAAGCTTTTAGAACAATGTCTAGAACATAGTGTTAGCTATTAACCTTTTAGCTGTACTTAAAGAAATTTGGGCATATCATGGGGTTTCTAAAATTTGATAGTCTTTATAATCTAACCTTAAATCATATATCAATTTCACATTTCAGCTAGTAGTGATAGAAATACATAATTTCTGATGCCTGTATAATAGCCCATGTGAAGTGAATTGCTTTTGTCTCAGATGAACTTCCATAAACATTCTAGTCACTGATCACTTTGTAGAGTTAGTTCAGAAACTGACTCCTGAAAATAAAAAGCTTTTAAAATTGGTAGTTGTTATAAGAAATTATGGTCATTTGACTAAATTAATGACTTAGAAATCAAAATTTAGATGTTTCCTTATTTTTTAAAATTAATTTTAAAAATATAATTCACATATTATAAATTTATCCCATTAGAGTGTATAATTCACTGGCTTTTAGTATATTCACAATGTTTCACAATCTTTACAGCCATCTAATTCCAGAACCTTTTTATCATCCCTGAAAGAAACTATACACAGTAATAGTCACTCCCCATTTCCCCTTCCTCCCTAGCAACCACTAATCTACTTTCTGTCTTTATGCCTGTTCTGGACATTACATATAAATGGACTCAAACTGTATGTGGCCTTTTGTATCTGGCTTCTGTCATTTAGCATAATGTTTTTAAAGTACTTTCCTACTGTAGATGTATTAGTACTTCATATTTTTTTGCTTGAAAAATATTCCACTGTATGAATATACTACATTTTGTTCATTAGTTGATGAAGATTGATTTTTTTCCAATTTGTGGCTTTTATGACTACTGTTGCCCTGAACATTTACACACAGAATTTATATGGTTATGCTTTTATTTCTCTTGGGTATATACCTAGAGTTTATAATTGTCATATGTTGTTGTTGCTGCTCCTGTTTGTTTGGTGATTTCCTGATCTGATTCTGCAAAATCTGTATTCTTTTCTTTTATATGGCTACCGAAATCTCTCTTTGGTTAGCTTAATGATCAGCTATTGATTATACAAAAATTTTCTTAAATACCCTGATCTAGTAAGTTTCCCATCCTTTGCTGATGGGCTCTGTGTGCATGTTGGGGTATATCCTCAGTGCTCCGACAGGCAGTTTGTAACTCTGCCTTAGCCTTCATTTCCTGCTTGTGCAGAGCCTCAAAATCCACCAGTGAAGACAAATTAGGGCCCTTTCAGTTTTTCCTCAGGCAAACACACAACCCTGCATTTGTTTCTGGCCTTTCTGAGTCCCAGAAATACATCAGAACTTTCCAAAGACCTCTCTGGAACTTGTGTTTCCTAATTTTTCCTTTTAAGTGTCTTGGTCAGCTTTTCATTTACCCAACTTTCACTGCTGCTTCAGGTATGTTAGGATGTTAGACAGTTGCCATTGATTTTTTTTTTTTTTTTTAAACAAATGCCCTGGGGAGAAGGCTGTTTGTGAGAGTAAGCTCTGAGTCAGGTCATGTAAAAACCAGGCTTGTGAGTGGGAGGTTTCCAGAGAACTGCTAGGTAAGTAAAATAATGACAGTTCTCTCATGGCATTCTGTCAGACAGAACTCTCTCTGACAGTTCTCTCAGTTTGGGGCAGCTATATACTATTCTGCTCCTCTGTTTTCCCCACCCCAATGCCCCAGTGGTTGTTAAGCTCCTGGTTTTCTCAGTTCTGTGATTATGAGGCTGTTGGTTTTCAAGGCTGCCATGGAACTGGACAAAGGGAAATGGACACAGGACAACTTAAAAAGCCACGAATATCACCTTTCTTACTGAAATTCATCCATTTTTCTTGAATAGACAGTCTTCAGATTGTTGCAAGCCTTTAGTTCATTTCCAGGGTTCTGAAAAAGTTGACTTTGACTCTTTTTGCTGGTATTTTGCTTTATGAAATAATAGATTTTTCCAGTTTATTTTGAAAGTGTTTAACTTCTCTATTTGTCATTTTTAAAATATTAGACAAGTAACATAATTTTTTTGTCTTTTGTTGCTTCTTTTGTATCTGGGTGTGGTGGTGCACACTTGTAATCCCATGTACTTGGGAGGTTGAGGCAGGAGAATCACTTGAACCTGGGGGGCAGGCGGAGGTTGCAGTGAGCCGAGATCACAGCACTGCACTCCAGCCTGGGCAGCAGAGTGAAACTCTCTCTCAAAAAAACCAAAAAAATTAGAAAAGATCTATCTCAGTTATTTTTATTGCTAAACATTAATAGGTGCTTAATATTATTATATAGCAAATAAACACATGAATGAATTTTTGTGTTCATACTTTGTCTATTCATATATTTATTCAGCATTTATTGAGCATTTACTCTATACTAGGTAGTGGGGTAGAGCTAAATAAGGTGTGGTCACTATTTCAAGAAGCTCTCAGTTAGTGGGCAAGATTAAGAAAAAAATCAATAACTATAAGAATGTGTTGTGATAGAAAAATCTAGTAGCTGTAGAAGTTTTATCTTTGTACATATCCTCAGGGTCTGACACACCATCATTTCTCACTTGGACTATTGCAACTAGCATCATCATCATCATCATCATCATCATCATCATCATCATCATCATTTTTATCTTTTCAGTTCAGTTTTTATACCACAAACAAAATGATCTTTACAGAATGATAATTAGGTTATGTTACCCCATCTCTTTAAAATCCTTCAATGATTTTCATCAACCCCCAGTTCAAATTATGAGATTTCCTTTTTATAGCGTCCAATTCTTAGAAGTATCTGATATCATATAGCACTCCATCTCAACTCATTCTGCTTTCATGATGTTGAGCTCATTCCAGTTCCTAGAGCACAGCACAACTCTTTTTTGTCTCATGGTTTTTGCACATAATGTTTCTTTTGCTGGGAATATCTGTTCCCCAACTATTTGCATAGCTGACTTCTGATCATTCTATTGTCTGCTTAAATATTACTCAGAGTGGCTTCCCTGATCACCCACTTCTCATTCTAAATTAAACATTCTCATTTTACTCTATGCAATTTCTCCTGCAATATTTATCTCAGGATTTGCTTATTTGTAACTGTATTTCTATGTATATTTGTTTAATCTCTATTCAGCTAAAATATAATCTTTGTGAGGAAGAGTGTTTCTTTTTGTCCATGGTATTTCCTCAGTAAATATTTATAAATAAATTAGTCAGTGAGTAGAAGACATTCAGTCAAAATTTGACTTATCTTCATTTTCATTTGCACTTATCTTAGGGGAAGCCCAGTTCTACCAGGTAGCAATAATCTTGAAGAATTAGTTTGTGTTAGATGAAAAGGGTTTGGCATTCTAGGATAACAATAGTAACATCAAGCACAAAGCCCCAGAAGTATGAGAAAATATGGCTTAGGAAAGCAGTTCTCAAACTTTTTGATTTTAGAATCCTATAACTCTGAAAAATTACTGAGGACCTCAAGAGGGATTTATTTTAATGTAGGTTATATTTATAAATATTTACTATATTACAATTAAAACTGAGAAATTAAGAGAACATTTAATTCATTAAAAAATAACTATAAAGCCACTATGTTAAATAATACATCTTTCATGAAAAATAACCATACCTTCCCAAACAAAAAAAAATTGTGAGACGAGACATTATTTTATATCAAAGACAGCTAGGTTCTCATACCTTCTTCATTCAATCTGTTGCATTATTTCATATAAGTTGAAGTATATAAAGAAGATATGATCTCAGATAAGTGGTTGGAAAAGAAAAACATATTTATTATTATTAACACCAACTTTATCATTAAGTATTGGGAAGCTGTTAAACTCATACAAATAATACAAAATTTTAGTTTTGCTTGAAAGCTTGAATTTTGTCATTGGCAAAAAATATTGCTGGTTGTTTTCCTTAAAGTGATGGGCTTGCTTTTTTCATTTTTGAGAGAATTTCAGCCAAATGCTCAAGTCTTTTTAACCATAGTTCTTCAAGGATAGTGGGTAATTAATTTGCTCAGTGTCACATAGCTAGTAAGTGGCAGAGCTAGGTCTAGAGACCAGATCTTTTGATTCTATTATGTTGTATTGCCCAATGTCTAAATTATTTGGACTTGCCAAAGCATGTCTTACAATAGTGTATTGTGTTTTTCCTAGAGAGCATGAATGGTTTAAACAAGATTTGCCCAGTTACTTATTTCCTGAAGACCCTTCCTATGATGCTAATGTCATTGATGATGAGGCTGTGAAAGAAGTGTGTGAAAAATTTGAGTGTACAGAATCAGAAGTAATGAACAGTTTATATAGTGGTGACCCTCAAGACCAGCTTGCAGTGGCTTATCATCTTATCATTGACAATCGGAGAATAATGAACCAAGCCAGTGAGTTCTACCTCGCCTCTAGTCCTCCATCTGGTTCTTTTATGGATGATAGTGCCATGCATATTCCTCCAGGCCTGAAACCTCATCCAGAAAGGATGCCACCTCTTATAGCAGACAGCCCCAAAGCAAGATGTCCATTGGATGCACTGAATACAACTAAGCCCAAATCGTTAGCTGTGAAAAAAGCCAAGTGGCATCTTGGAATCCGAAGTCAGAGCAAACCATATGACATTATGGCTGAAGTTTACCGAGCTATGAAGCAACTGGATTTTGAATGGAAGGTAGGAAATTATAATGTATTAGGATCATTTGTAGAAGCCATTTTTCTATATGATAAGCTGCTCTGAACTGCTGAGTTGAGTACTAAGCACAGTTTTTTTCTAGTAATATACCATGCACATTAAAAACAAACAAAAAATAATCTCTATAAGGATAAAAACCAGTTGATACCAGAAACCAACATATTTCGAATTATAGAATAGTGTTCTTGGTCAAGAAAAAAAGTAATCTTCTAGAAATCATCTGAGAAAATAGCTTACTGGTTTCAGCATGCATCATAGCGATGGAAAATCATGAGTGGCTTCAAAGATAGTTTGTTTTTACTTCCTCCTTTTTTAGGGAGGTTTTTTTCTTTTTTAGGGGACAGAGGCAGGTGGCTGTAATAGCTACTAGTCAATACAAATTATACCATCACACATATTTATTCAGTCAATAAACACTTTAAGTTGTGATATTCTGTCTTCTTTGGCTAGTGCTTTTAATGCTTATAGTACATTTTCCTTACTCTCGGCCCACAGTTTTGCTTTTCTTAAAAATTAGTGCTCGATTTCATTCTAGTTCTGTTTGAATATGTGTGTGGGGAGGAACATTTTTCCATTTCACATATGCCTTTCACTCTTGTTTTCTTGAGGATTATAAAGGAAGAAGAAAAATGTTCCAACTTACCATGTAAATATAGATTTGACATGTTCAAATAAATTAATCATTTTCATTTTATTAATTGTACATGAATATTTTCTTAAAATTATATAAAAAACGGATCTCTTTGTTTTGAAGCAGTCTTTAGTTAATTTAAAAAGAGATGTTAACATCTTTGAAATTCTGTACTGAAACATTTTTGAAACTAGTATCACAGATGTTTTGAAAATCCAGAATATTCGATGCAGTGGTTTTTTTTTCGTTTTATTTATTTATTTATTTTTTTGAGACAGAGTCTCACTCTGTCACCCAGGCTGGAGTGCAGTGGCGCCATCTTGACTCACTGCAACCCAGGGTAAAGTGATTCTCCCACCTCAGCCTCCCTAGTAGCTGGGACTAGAGGCGCCCGCCACCACATTTGGCTGATTTTTTTTTCTTCTTATGTTTTTGTAGAGACAGAGTTTCACCAAGTTGCCTAGGCTGGTCTCAAGCTCCTGGGCTCAGGCAATCTACCCACCTTGGCCTTCCAAAGTGCTGGGATTACAGGCATCAGCCACTGTGCTTGGTTCTCTTTGTTCTTTCTGCTCCATAATCATCTATGAACATGTTTAAGCAGAGACTGGGCAACCAAATTATATTCAATATTTTAGAGTTGATGTGTATCTAGAGTGAAGGCTAGACTTCATGTAATCTGTGGGTTCTCTTTGTTTCCTTTATATTTCTCTTTTTTTTTTCAGTACCCCAAATTTATTCAAGTAGTTTTTCCTTTAAATCTTAATTGCCATATGGTACTACTAGTGGGGGTTAAATAAATGCTAAATTACCAGTAATATAAAAAATTATTCAGATATTCCTTTCCTACCTCACACATACTAATTGCTTGTTTTGCCATTTTTTGCAATGAAAAGGGAGATATTTTTTAGTTTATTATTTTTAAATGATTTTTCACTTTAGGTAGTGAATGCATACCATCTTCGTGTAAGAAGAAAAAATCCAGTGACTGGCAATTATGTGAAAATGAGCTTACAACTTTACCTGGTTGATAACAGGAGCTATCTTTTGGACTTTAAAAGCATTGATGGTAAGGAAGCTATGCATGCATGAGCTCTGAGAAGATAAAATTTGGCACTAGTTGACCAGATGTTAAAATCGTCTCGAAGACATCCGGTGGGTAGGTCCTGCACTGGTTTTTAAGTAATCTAGACTTAACCAAAATGTAAGTGACATGAAAAGGATGGAAGACATGTTGAATACCCCTTACCTGGAATCTTTGCACAAGAAGTATGTCCATGGCATAAAAGAATCATTTGAAGTGTTGGCCGAGGAGCACAAGTAAGGAACAACAGAGAGGCAGGCTTTACCTTTTAAATGAACTGACTTGTCAGGGCTTCGTCAGGTTTCTCCATTCATGTTTTATTAGTTAGTATTGTAATGTCTAAACTTTCCCTTTCATCACCTTTCCTCATCCTGGGTGGCCAGGGTGACGAAATAGGTCTCTATTGGGATTTAGGTTGGAAATAGGTACCCATGGCAATCAAGGAGCCAAAGGCGTCAGGGAAAATTGTCACATCCAAGAACTTAGTGTGTGCTGAGGATTAAACCTGAGTAAACCAAATGTGATTATTCATTTCAGAGGCCCAAGTGGGAGAAAGCCCGAATAAACCAAGGGTCAGGTGATAGATGGAACAAGAATGGAACTGAGTTTAGAGTTAGGGAAGTTGTTTTAAACACAGCATTTAAATTTTACTCTTGAGCTACCATCAACTATGTATGGTAGTGTTTATATGTATCCCAGACCTCTTCCATTGAAATTACATGTTGTTGCTATTAAATTGCAAATTCTTGGGAATGACTCCAGACCTATTACATCAGAGTTTCTGGAGACTGGTCCTGGGAATCATAGAATCTGCAGTTTTAACAGGATTTCTCTCACTTTGCACCCTGTCTTCCCAAGGCAGTGTATCATGGTAACTTTTATTTTCACCTTAATGATTTTTTTTGTTGATATGCTAGAAGAAGATAAGTTGTCAAGAATACACTTCACATGCAGAGATAATATCAATGACAAATACTCCAATTTGAGAAGGACTTAGGGACCACATTTTGACTCTGTGCTAGTGTTGTGATTGGTAGTGATGTTTGTTAAGATTGTTGGAAGGAAGAGGACTGTGCTCCTAAAACAGTGAAACATGACATATTCAGTATTAAGTTGCCCTCATTCAGATGTGTTTACTTAATATTCTGAATATTGTAATTTCATAGGTAGGGTTTGGGCAATTATGCTTTTAATATAAATTGCTCTTCTTTGTCCTATTTCAGATGAAGTAGTGGAGCAGAGGTCTGGTTCCTCAACACCTCAACGTTCCTGTTCTGCTGCTGGCTTACACAGACCAAGATCAAGTTTTGATTCCACAACTGCAGAGAGCCATTCACTTTCTGGCTCTCTCACTGGCTCTTTGACCGGAAGCACATTGTCTTCGGTTTCACCTCGTCTGGGCAGTCACACCATGGATTTTTTTGAAATGTGTGCCAGTCTGATCACTACTTTAGCCCGCTGATGATCTGTCTCTAGTTTCTTTCTGTTATTGCTCTGTGAAAATCAGATATATTCTTTAAATTTTTTTCTTACTTTTGGATAACATCTGCTGCAATACTAATTGAGACACATGAATTATTTCCAGGGGACACACAATGCTATTGAAGTTACTGAAAACAAAATATCTGACATCTTATTTACTTGTAGAAATCTGTAATTTTATTGTGACTATGATAAATTCACATAGGCAGTATCTTTAATAGGTTAATATTGATGAGGATTTTAAATTTCCAATAATGAGTTCATTACAGATGATTAACACACCACACTGGCGAACCATCTCGATGTAAGGGTGGTTTGGCAACACCTCCTTGTTTTACTGTTTAGTGTAGATAAGTCCAGTTTTCTTCCTAAATTTCAGTAGGCTTTCTGCTGTGTTTATCCCCCCATTTTTTTTTTAACAAAAGATGATTAAAAAGTAAAAGAACCGCTAGTAAGATATTATTTAAATGTTGAAATCTTAAAAACCCGCCCTCAAGATTTCAGAAGCCAACTTCTGACAGTATTTTTACAAATACTGCCTAGTATATTCAGCAAGAAGACTGGGGTCATGTAACAGGTAAACACAATTTTCAGATTCCTTAAAAACAGCTCTAACTAACTCAGGGTTTTATCTTGTGATTTCCCTGAATAATATGTTTATCTTAAGAGCCTTCAAGTTTCAAATTGGTATTGAAACATCTGGAATTGCAACAATTTTTGTCTTCTACGTAAACTTACATCGTTTAAAAAATGCCTTCAAAACCTACCTTTCTCAAATTCTTTATGACTCTATTATTTTTGCATTTCACCAACAGTGATAAAATAGTTAAAGGATCAACAGTTCTTTAAATGAGAATTCTTATCTTTGATCTTCATTTTGTGTGTCAGGTGTTAGGGTCCTAGCGCACCTCACAATGCTAATTCTTCATTGGAAGCCACTCCCTTCACTCCACCTATCCTAGTCACTGCTATCTTTGTCTATTGTGTGATCCTCAGTGGTTGAATGATACAGCTTTTGAATTTTTTCTAGTTTCAAGTTTGAAAACACTGTTCTGGACCTAAGGGCTTTTGTACACTTCCAAAGCTTGATAGGCTGTGACCTTCACTGTTGAACCTGATAGGGCAGGGAAGCTTTGAACATCAAGAAAAAAAAAATTATCTCTTAAATAAGTATATATATATATGTATATATATATATATATATATATATATATATATATATATTCACACACCAGTGCTTTTAAGCAAAAACCAGTTTTTTTTTTTTTTTTGCTTTGTGCAGATAATAGTTTATTGATTATGTTTTGTTTAAAGTGTTTTTAAATTATGTGTGATTTATCTAATTTGTATTTATTCATTTGTTATTTTAACTGTCTTATTTACCTGAATTACCCTAAAAACACTAAGCTCTTGAAAACAGAAAAATGACATTACCTGGAAAGATTTCTCTTTGCCAAAAATAATGTATGTACCAAGAGGCAAATGACAATGTTAGACCAAGTTTCTTCCATGTTAGTGGAAGACAGGCGGGTCTGTCTTTAAACATTCTTTGAATCAGGAATTTGTATTGTTTCACATCATATGACTTTGCAGATCTTTTAAAAACTGATGTTAAATACCTTATTAGTTCAGCTTCTTAATATCAAAATAAGAGAATGGTTCACCAATTTGGGAAAGAGGGCGGGTTGCCATTTGAGATAGTTTAAGGTTTAATTATTGAAAGATTGCCATCTTGTGGCACCAAAGGGTAATTAAGTGATTATTTGTATAGGGAAAAGCAGTCCTGCTGTGTTAGTCTGATGTGCATTATAGATATGGGATAGTTTTGGGTTCTCCAAATGGGTACATACCTCTTTTGGGAAAAACAGGGCCACCTCATAATATTTGCCTGGTTATGAATGGAATTAACTTAGAAAAAAACAAACTAATCAGCTTAACCCTAATGACAAAATACACAAAAGTTTTGAAGGCAGAAGGAATCTAGTGGTGTTTTAGCTCCATTGGTCTAATAGATAAGATATTAAAAATTTGTTCATATCAAAATTACCTTATATGGATGATTGCCATGTTTTTTGAGTGTTAATTTATTTACTGTTTTCTAAATCTTGCCAGTATTTATGAACAGCTGTAGTTTGATAATTTACTGAATTTTAGAACTAATGGTCACAGCTTGGGTTCTTTTATGTGCATCCTTTTAAAACAGCTATTTCATGAATCTAGGTGGTTGGTTTTTAGAGAATATTTCGGAAGACATAGTCCAGCACAATAAGGTAGAACATTGTTACAGCAGGCTTTTTGTTGCTTGTGGGCAGATAAAGGGAAAGAATCAGTTGTTAACCCCGAATTTCCATATTTCAGTCTTGTAAACTATGGATGTGGTAAGTAGATGTGGGCTAAGAATAATTTCCTCCAGTTAAGACTCTGGAGGAGAGCTGCTATTATTAGGTTACAGATAAGGCCTTAGTTATATCATGGAAATGGACTCCATGTGCTTCGAGAACTGCATTTCCCAAAGTATATCCTGTGAGATGCTCCACAGAAAAAATGACCGCATGGACTAAGTTTGAAAATTGTTGCATTCAGTTTTCCCATCGAAGGTGACAATGGATGTAAGCATTAAAGACTGACAGGTCTTTCTGTGAAAATAAGAAAACGATGTAACTTTGTTGAAGTTTGCTTTGTCAAATTTTTCATTTAAAAAAGCTTAATATCCAATGCATTTTTAGGAAAGTATTGTCCCAGAATGCCATAATTAAGGTAGTTAATAATTAAGTTAGCACTTCCTTTTATCAGTTGTTGGGAAGAATCTGACTGAAAATTAGAGTCATTTTGTTTTAACTTGTAGACAGTTTCATCAGGAGTGAATGCTGGACTAAATAGAATTTTTATGTCTGCAGCTTGTTGCATGACATCTTGGTTTTCTTAATCAGCTTGTGTTATTTTTTGAGTGCAACTTTATTCTTATGGATGAGTGACTGAAAAGCCTGAAACAAGATTACTTGTTAAAAAAGTCTAAGAGACTAGTGACTCACGCTTATGCCTCTATGGATGATAAATTCTGATTCTTACTTTTAAAAGAAGTCACTTATTCTTACTTTTAAAAAGTCACTGATTCTTTTAAAATGTGTAGTCAGTGAACATTTTCTAAATGCTTTATGATACCATATGAAGATCTAATTCCTGTTGTGTTTCAATATAGAAATAGGTAGATACCTTCTCAGACTGAATACTGTATACAGAGAGGGAAGTAGGCAAACCATTTGCAAGTTGGGTTTTGGTTTTGATTAACAAACCTTTTAAGAGACACTTTTGTAATCTCTAGTGTTTACATTCCTTGATACTAGGTATCTGTAAAGAGAATCCAGGAGTCTAAATTAATCAGAAATAATTATATTTCTATGTCAGGGTATTGGCTATATGTAGCACAAACAGTTCTCCATTTTCTGCAAATGCGTTTTTCAGGACAGTTTTATAATTCTGGGTTTGCTTTTTCTTATTCCCTAGCCAGTTTGTACTCAGGGAATACAAATTGATTTTTACTGTTAAATGAGACATAGTTTAGAAAATAATCATAAATAACTATTACAGATTTTTGATCGATTTGGATTTATCTGTAGCATCTAATAATGTACAGTGTACTGAGTTAATGTAGGTGCTTCACCTTCCATTTATAAAATGTAAACACCTGGAACATGCCTGCCACAGATACCACTTTGTTCACTGGTTAATAATTTACATCCTATTAATGGTTGTAAAATCTCAGTATCTAATTGCTAGACATGTTCACAATTTTGTCTGTTTTTATTTGTTTTTAAAGTCCCCAATTTTTTCAATCTGGCATTTATTTACTTGGTTCTCCTGTGTCACCCTGTGGCTTTTTAAATAGGGAATGTAATTTATTTTAATACTAGTTCTCAAAGACTCTATTAAAAACTCTGGATGAGGGATATGTGCAATCTGTTGGTAAGACACATCCTATGTTTGGCCTCATTTTTATAACTCCTAAAATGGGAGAGGTAGATTTTAACACTTTAAGGTACTTTTGAGCTTTAAAGTTATTTTCTGCTTTTTCATATGATTGTGTTAGTGTTCACTTTTTATATATTTAGAGTTTTTATACTAGTGTGAATGTTTCTGTTTTGATTTGGTAAGGCATATCAAAGGTATATACTTGAATATTTTTCTAAATACAGCTGCCAGAGGAATGCAAATAGCAAAAATCATCCAGAAAACCAAACATGGTGAAACATCATGTCCATTTGGCATGAAGCAAAGCATTACAAATTTGGAGTAATGAAAGTGTTCCATATATTTTTTATAGTGATTTTTCGATCTAGAGACCCTCCATATTGTTTACTACTATTATAATAACTTTGTGAGGTAACCAGGAAAAGCATTTTTGCCATTTCCAGATGAGGAAGCAGGACCAGAAAGCTGTTCATAGAGCTTTAACGCCATGCAGGCATTCAGCAGTGATCAATTGCTCTTTATAGGAAACCACCTTTCCTCTGGGGAAGAACAGTCTTGAATTAATAAAACATCAGAGTGGTTGAGTAATAAAAATAAACACAGATGTATTGCTTTCAAGTCTTAGAGTGGCATAAAGTAGTCTTAAATAAATAGTTCTTAGTTTAATTATTTGAACCAGTTGACTGTACTAACGAGATGTAATTATCTGAAGTATTTGTTAGCATATTGGTTTTTGTAAATATTGCTAAGTTATTGAGGGTGCTTAAAATACTGAAGAAACTTTAAGACATGATTCTTCTTATAATTTTATGTAATTCTCATAGCACAATCATTTTTAAGAAAAGAAAACTAGGCCAGGTGCAGTGGCTCATGCCTATAATCCCAGCACTTTGGGATCCTCAGGTGGATCACCTGAGTCAAGAGTTCGAGACCAGCATGGCCAAGATGGTGAAACCTCATTTCTATTAAAAATACAAAAATTAGCCAGTGTGGTGGCAGGCCATGTATAATCCCAGCTACTTGGGAGGCTGAGGCACAGGAATCTCTTGAACCTGGGACGCAGAGGTTGCAATAACCAAGATGGTGCCACTGCATGCCAGCTTGGGCGACAGCACAAGACTTTGTCTGGGGGGGGGGGGGAAACTAGTCCTAGTCCCTGACCTAAATTTTTATAGTTTTTGACTATTACCTGAATTCGGCTTATCTAAATTTCATATGCAGATCGATAATTTTTCATTTTGTATTTATAGTAGATGATATATTTTCATAGAGTATAGTTCTAATTTACAAACACCTAATTATTATTAGCTTGACAGAGTTTCTCCCAAACCTTACAAAACTTTGAAATGTACTTAAGTTTGAGCTTTAAAAATTATAAAAACTTCATTTAAGCAAGTTGCTGGCATCCTTACTAGCCTTTCCACATATAATTGTGATGCATTTGATGTCACTGAACAGTAATAGCATGAAGAACAGGTCTCACAGTCTAGACTGGATTGAGTTTTAATTAAACTTCTTCAGCCATAGCCTGATAAGAATCAGGCTGGGTCTAGGAGAGTTATCAGACTGTAGGCCTGTATTAATTTTGCAAGCTAATGTTAATGTTTACTGCCAGTGTTGCATAGCAATGCCAGTTTCCAGTTGTGACTGTGTATGTGACTTTTGGTAAAAATGGTTTATATCTAAAGTAGTTTAGATTTTATGGAAGTAGCTCATGATTGTTTGGACAAGCAGGGTAGGCAAACTGCAATTACATTTAAAGTGTAATTAAATCCTAGAGTAGCACATTCTGGAAAAATGAAAGAGTTTTGAATTTGGAGAATATCAAGCATGAAAACTTTTTTGAATAATACATAGAATTTTGACAAGGTTCTTACAGTGCATACAGTGTAACCTTTTTTGAGGCAGGTGGGTGGGGGTGGTTGCTACTTAGTGTTGATTTAAAATCTCAAAGAGGAACAAAAATATTCTAGCCAAGGAGAATTGCATTGTTAGTTTTTTTTTTTTCTAATTTAAACGTGCATTTTTCAGTTACACATTTTTTAAAATAAGTTTTGCTACCAAAAATGACCATTTTTCTAGACACATAACATTTTCCTAAAGTGGAAAAGAAATGGATTCACTGTTCTAATAAAAACAAAACCAAACACTAAATCGTGCCTTCTCCCTTAAATTATAGGAAGAGTAATAAAATCTTGTTCAAACTATATTTTATTTTTTTTAATCCCTCTCAGTTCTCCTTAGATCTGCCTCCTACAAATGATCATGTTTGCATCTGTCCAATTGAGTTCCCTTGGCCAAACTTCACACTATCGCTATCAGAGGTTGTTCGCTAAATGTATTTTTCTACTTTTTTTTACGTTGATTGACTTTATAAGTCACCTTGGACATTTGGCTGCCTTCTCATGCTTTAAAAATTAATGCAATGAACAGCAGTTTTTACATTTTAACCCTTTAAAAAGTTTGTCAAGGAAACAACTCAGAGCCAAGAACAAAGTCTAACTTGGAATCTGCTTCTTCCTTTGGCTGCTGAAGCAGCAGCAAATCACATAACCTCATTTAGTTTTTCCATTTAAAAGTATAGATAATAACCTACCTCACAGATGTGTGTGAGAAACTGTTTGAAAGCCCTTGTTTAAATACAGGGTTTATATCCCCACATTCAATGTAAATTCCTTTTTTTAAAAAAAGAAAAAGTATCTTTGATACTGATAGGATGAGTATCTTGATTTTTAGATAAGATCACAGTTTCACAAATTGTGTTCATAAGTTACATTTATTATTTCTTGAAACCTCAAATATTCAAATATCAAACTTGTCCTTTGTTGTAACAATATTCAGAATCTCTTCAAGTGTTGGCTGAAGTTGCCTTAATGTACCAAAATACAGCTCTCAAGACTGTTCACAATTATCTGTGGTTGTACAATGTTTTGAACAGTTAATGTAAAGTTGTTATAGAACTGTGAACTCTAAGGATAATATCTTTATTGTTTTAGGAAGAATGGTTGTATTCTTTGTCATATATGCTTAAATATACAGTGGATTTTGAGTGCAACAAATAAAACTGAAAGTTAACAGCCATTAGGTTGTGTCATGACAATCATAATATAAGATATAACATCTTCCTTTTTTCAAAAACATCCTGCATTAATTCATTCTTAGCCTACCTTTGAAAAAAAATCCATTGACCCATTGGAGTACTTCATTACATATTTATTGAAAAAAAATTTAATTGTTAAAATTGGGACCACTTTTTATAATTGGTTTCAGGGAAAAAAATAGACTTTCAGTGCTAGTGTGTTCAAATAACTCAGTTTCAAGTTTCAGTTTTGTTTGTTACATACTTTTTGTGAGTGTTACATGATGTGGGAAGGATTTGTCTTCTAGTAACCATATGGAAAAGATGTCTTCCTGAATTACACAGCACTTCACAGTTACAGATTCTCCCTAATTAATGTTTGCACTGTATGAAACTCCTAGGTAACACAGAGAAGCAGCCTGAGTGCTTATAAGCTTTTTTCACAAAATCAAATTAAAGTTTCTGGTTAATTTGAAAGCTACTTTTGTTTCTGCTCCGTCATTATGCTGATATTCTGCACACCAACTAATAGTTACAAGAAAGTTGTTAGTGGAAAAGATTGCCTATGACTCATTGGTGATTTCACACCATCTTTGTTCGTTTTTGTCATCTTGTACTTTCTAGTTTTAACTTGAGCTATTGCATGAGTTTTCTATTGTTGCTGTAACAAATTACTACCAACTTAACAAAATACAAATTATCTTATTCTGTAAGTTAGAAATCCAGCGGGCTCACTGAAAATTTCTACCTCAAGTCACACAGGCTGAAAACCAAAGTATCAATGGGGCTGGGCTCTGGAGGAGAATCTGTTTCCAGGTGCATTGTTGTTGGCAGAATTTCATTCCATGCTGCTGGAGAACTGATGTCCTTGTTGCCTTTTTGGTTGTTGGTTAGGAGTCATTTAAATCTTCTAGAGGCCATCGTTCTTCCTTGGCCCATGGCTCCCTTCTTCTTCAAAACCAGCAGCAAGGGGCTTATGCTTTGGAGCTCTCCTTCCTTCTCTTCAACTACATGTTTCTGACATGCTGAGACTGACTTTACCACCTTCCTTTTCAAATTTTAAGGGCTCATGTGATTAAACTGGGCCCACCTGGATTATATGCTTTTTGAAAAACATACTCCTCATGAAAAAGAAAAATGCAAGCATATTAAAATCAGGATACAAAGGTAAAGATTTCAATCCACTTTTTCTAAACTTTTTTAAGGAAAAGAATGGATTTGTTTTTATTAGTGAAAATATTTTCTATTTCCTAAATTGCATAGGTAATAGATGCTTTCTATAAGAAATTTGAAAAGTGAAGGATATGGGAAGAATATGAGAAAAATGTCACCCATAAGAAGAGGTAGCCACTTCTTAGTTTTGTTATTATATGTTCATATTTTTCCTCTTCCATTTCTTCCCCCCTAGAATATACCTTTTAAAAGTTTTGAAGATTTGCAGGAGAGGGCCTGGTCAAGAAGTTTGCTACGCCATTTTGGAAGAAGAGTGAGTATATCAGAGACGAACTCAGAAGTGGGAAGGGAGGTCTTGGGACATCTTAAGGTTGCTAGAGGGCCTGGCCAATATATAAATGAGTTTATGGGTAGGCCAGTGTTAGCGTCTGTTACAGTAAAGTGTTTTATTATGTTATCTTTTTTCTGATGATCCCATTATGTTCACTATGTTTTTATACAAAATTGAAAATAAAATATAAACTTAGTCTTTCTATTGAAGCTTTACACTCAGCTAGGGTTTCTAGGAGACAGATGACATCTGCTTAGAATGTCACGGAAGTCTTAGTTATGGTGTTTACATTCTTGCAGATTAATAATGTGAGAAGTATAGTTTTGATGCTTTGATTCAAAGAATGGAGGAAATGTGGCTGATATTAGTGAAACAAACATAATTGCATTAAGTATGAATAAAAAGGATAGAAAAACAATCATTTTTTTCTAAAAACCTATACCATATCAAATAATAATAAAGTACTAGTTTATATTACACCAAATAGTTTATACTTAAAAATAATATATACTGTTTAATAGGCTTTTAACACTGAACATTTTTTCTGTCTACACACACAAAAATTACATACCAGTCATTCTTTCAAGACTTATCATTTGAAGTTTAAAAATGTATTTTTGTTTTCAGCATCTTTCAACTTCAGTAAAAGCCAGGTACACAAATGATACCACTTACATAGTAGTGTGTATTAAGGATTTTAGACCACTTTTATATTATTACATTATAGCATAACAACTACCCTGTGAAGTAGACAAGATGAGAGTTATTAGCCCTGTTTTATTTTTTTATTATTTATTTTTAGGTGGAGTCTCACTCTGTCCCATAGTCTGGAGTGCAGTAGCGTGATCTCAGCTCACTGCAACCTCCATTTCCCAGGTTCAAGTGATTCTCCTGTCTCAGCCTCCTGAGTAGCTGAAATTACAGGCATGCATCAGCACTCCTGGCTAATTGTTGTGTTTTTATTAGACACAGGGTTTCACCATATCAGCCAACCTGGTCTCGAACTTCTGACCTCAAGTCATCTGCCTGCCTCGGCCTCCCAAAGTGCTGGGATTACAGGCATGAGTGACTGTGCCCAGCCTAGCCCTATTTTAATAATGAGGAAATTGAGATGCAAAGAGCTGAGTCGAATTAGAACAAGGGGCCATGTAATGAGGTGGAAAGTGCAGGGGACAAACCTATCTGAGTTCAAATTTAGTCCCATTGTTACTCCAAGATTTAAAATGCTTCATGGCTTGGTGAAGTGGCAAGAGTGATATGTGGTATATGATTCTCTGTTGGACAGGATTATTGCATGGAAGATATCTGCTCAACATAGTCATTTACTCTTCTTGCCTTGTCTTTTATAATGCCTACTCTAACAGTGATTGTCTTGGAGAGCAGGAGAGGGCTGCAGTGGCCTCTTACTGGGTAGTAAATTTAGTTTGGGGCCCCAAACATCGAGTTTGGTCTCTGGTCCCAGCAGAAAGATATTTCCAAAATTTAGTACCAGGCTTAATTTCATCTCCCAGAAAAGAAATCTCAAAGCCATTCCCTAATTCTCCTCTCTCACCGCTACATCTAATTAGTCACTAAGACATTCTGTTTTACCTGTGTAATACCTCTAACGGGGCTTCTATCCCATATATTTCTTCTATTGCTGCTGTCTTAAGGTGTAATGCCATTTTGCCTAAAATATTGCAAAAACAATTAGTCTGTCCTCCATTATCCATATGGCTGATTGCTTCGCATCTCCCAAATATCTGGCATTTTCTTACCATCCTCCAAATATGCCATTTTCCTATTGCGTAACCCTAAACTGGCTCCTTACTCTCTAGAGGAAACAGTACAAGTGAAGTCTGTCACATTCTAGCCCCACCTTACTTCATTCCAAACAGCTCTTGCCATTTTCCACCAGACATCTCACACTCCATTTACTTTGAATTTTTTCATAATCACCAGACAGAGCATGGGTCTTTCATCTCTATGCCTTGTCTAATAAATAAACATATTTAAAGGTCAAGCTTCAGTTTACCTTCTCTGTAAAATGTTTTTTAATCCTTTAGCTGTTCCATTCATATCTTAATTATGTTATTTGTAATAATCTCTGTGTTCCCTTCTCTAAACTCTGAACTTTTTGAATACCTTTTATTCTTGTCTTTTAGAATAAGCTTGGCCTTTATTGGCAAATGTCATTTGGAACATGAAAAAAAGAAAAAAGAATGTAGAAGCTTTAAAAAAATGGCCTCAGTATAAAGAACAAGGCCATGGAAACACATTCCATCATGCTTGTGAAGGCCAGAATCATTCTGCTTGAAGAACTGAGTGAAATTCTTCAGTTTTTCAGTGCCAAAAAAGCCACTTAAACATTTGAAACGGTTAAATGTGTATGTGGAATTTATTTCTCTTATTAACATGCAGTTTACCTCTTTAAAAAAAAATAAACATTACAGTTCAGCTTTAAATTTTTATTTAATTCCGTATAAATGAAAGTACATAAGAATGCTATTATTTGAACAGGTATTTGAGCATAGACAAAATAATGCCAATTGTTCTTATTGTGAACAAAAAGATGTTTTAAAGTAATATAGCATATGTATTATTTTGTTAAGTATATTTGGATCCTTCTTAAAATGATGGGTAAGCTTAGGAATAAATTATTCTTCAGCAAACTATTCCCAAAAGAAACCAATGTGGAACAGTATTCATATCAGTTAATTTTTGTGATAAAGTAAAAGGACATGTATACCTTGATTTTTTTTTTAAGACTGAGCCATAATTACTTTAAGATTATACCTTAAACTTGAGTATTTAAAAGCACTTCATTACGCTATTTACTCTTCAGAATTAAATTATTCCAAATTTGAATGCACAACATCTAGAAATTACAAACACTCGTGTACTAATATTAGAAGCAAACTAACCATCTGCACAACTGACTAGGTGCCATAAGGCATGATTTCTAACTTTGGATATGGCTCATTAAATAAGTGCTCAAATGCTAACACATACTGTTTCACATTCTCTTGAACTGGCAGTGAAGTAGATACTGAAATAGACATTGAAAGATAACCTTTTAGGAGTAAAACCAACATCTAAATGTTGAGGATTTGTTTTTATTTTTCTCTTTTGAGTTCTGAACCAAAGTTTCCACAGATTCCACCATCTCAGAATTTAGACATGTAAACTGAAACTGATGTAAGGCAGGACTAAGATCTTAGGACTAGTTCTCCCTTGTGCAGACCATAGCATTTGATCTTGATCTTCTAAGGTGACCAACTTTGATGCCTGAGAAAAAAGAAAAGCATGCAAACGTTTTAAAATATAGGACAATGAAACAGTGAGTGAGAGATTTCTAGGGAATTTCTGATCTAGTTTAATATGTTTGTGTTTCTTTAAAATGTTTATAAAGCTGTGTAGAGAAGTTAGATGGCATACTCAGGAGACACAATAATAAAATCTCTTCCAATGTAATCCTTATAGAATAGGGTACTGCATGTCTAATTTTTTAAACTTCCTGAATTTCAACAGATTCGGTAGTCTCTTCAGACAAATGTATACAACAGGGTATTAAGAACTCATGATGTAAAGTATAAAATCGAACCACTTACTTGAAATCTAGATGTTCAATGAGCACATATCCATCTATAGAAACAAAAATCACTGTTAATTTGAAAGGTATAGAGAAAATGCTTTAAGGTTTTTTTAAAAAACAGTGATTGAAATGTTGTGAAAGATAAGCAAATAAACTTACATTTGCCTTTAGAATTACGACATATCACTAGATTTTGCTCAGTGGTGTCAATGACTTCCAGTTCTTCTCCAGGGGTTATTGGCAAATCAAATATTCCATTTTTTGAATTACTTGAACAGGCCACTGCTGTGTTGATGACAATAATCTCTTTGTTGTACTGGAATGAGAAATTACTGATCAGACCATTCTTGCATAGTTATTTTTTATAACAAAATTAATGGAGGATATAATATAGTAACCTCAAAATAAACTCAAGATACTATTGACTAGTTAAATAACACATATGGGAATAGAAAATAGGAAGGTGTGCAGTTAAAGGAAAGTCATTTAAGAAAATAATAGTATAATGCTGCAATCTCACATTTGTTTAGTATGATTATATTTTCAAAGTGTTTTTCACAACCATTATTTTTTCTCTCAGATCTTCTTAACAAATTATTTTTAGTTCTGGGGTACATGTGCAGGATGTGCAGGTTTGTTACATGGGTAAACGTGTGCCATAGTTGTTTACTGCACCTATCAACCCATCACCTAGGTATTAAGCCCAACATGCATTCACCATCTTTTCTGATACTTCCCTCTGCCCACCTTATCCCCTTACAGGCCCCAGTGTGTATAACCATTATTTCATTGTACTAGAATGAGCCCTGGTGGATGGGGTTGTAATGTAGGTATGAATTCAGTACCATGGATGGTAGCTAACTGTTCCATTTAAAAATTTACCTACAAACTCAGAAAAGAAGTTAAAAAACAAAAACAACAACAAAAATTTAAAAACCTCTGTGTAGTGCCTTAGAGTTTATAATATTCTTATATACTTATCATTTCTAGAGGACATTCTTTCCACCCTTTTTTTCTGTGTGAGCTTATATAGCTATAATACATGTTATTTTAAAGTAGTGGGAATTGGCTGTATCTAACTGGGGCCAATTCCCATTCTCCTTTTGTATTCATAGGCAGGCAGGCATTTTGATAAAAACTCCCAAGAAATTGAATTCCTGACCATGGAAATTTTTTCCTGAAAAATTAGCTGGCCTATACATCTGCAGTACACTACCTTCTAATGCACTGAAATCTGTTGACCACAAATAAACAGTTCGAGAATATGCAGCTTAGATTACAGATACCAACTTCTAGGGTAACCAGATATCTCCCTTTGCCAGGGACACTGTCTTTTTATAACTAATGTATCTATCTATAACTTTATGATTAAGAGAGCTTCCTTCCACTCTTAGAAGTATCCTGTGTTTGGATAATAAACTACAAGATCAACCTATACCAAATGAGATCTGATCTACAGGATAGATTTTTCTTTCACCTAACAAAGTAATTGCTTCCTTATTGGCTTCTTACCCTTTTCAGGCCATTGCTCACTGTGAATTCATAGTGATTTCTTAAAATACAAATCTGATTAGGTCACCCTTCTATTTATAAAGCTCTAAAAACTCCTTATTGCTTTCAGGATGATATCTGCACTGCTTAGCTTGAGATTCAGGGTGCTTTGCATACTGTCAGTCCCCATCTCTCTATCTTTGTCCCCTTTATTGAAGCTACATCAAGCTACATGACAATCCTTGAATACATGCTATTTACTTGAAATACTCTTTTTTTTTAAATTGTACTTTAGGTTCTGGGGTACATGTGCAGATCATGCAGCGTGCATAGGTACACACATGGCAATGTGGTTTGCTGTCTCCATCCCCCCATCACCTACATCTGGTGTTTCTCTCCATGTTATCCCTTCCCAACCCCCCCACCCTCCGCTGCTGTCCCTCCCTTGGCCCCTCCCAAACAGACCCCAATGTGTGATGCTCCCCTCCCTGTGTCCATGTGTTCTCATTGTTCAACACCCGCCTATGAGTGAGAACATGCGGTGTTTGATTTTCTGTTCTTGTGTCAGTTTGCTGAGAATGATAGTTTTCAGATTCATCCATGTCCCAACATTATGGCTGCATAATATTCCATGGTATATTACGTGCCACATTTTCCCTGTCCAGTCTATCATTGATGGGCATTTGGGTTGGTTCCAGGTCTTTGCTATTGTAAACAGTGCCACTGTGAACATACATGTGCATGTGTCTTTATAACAGAATGATTTATAATACTTTGGGTATATACCCAATAGTGGGACTGCTGGGTCGAATGGAATTTCTATTTCTTGGTCCTTGAGGAATCGCCACAGTCTTCCACAATGGTTGAACTAGTTTATACTCCCACCAACAGTGTAAAAGTGTTCCTATTTCTCCGCATCCTTTCCAGCATCTCTTTTCTCCAGATTTTTTAATGATCGCTGTTCTAATTGGCATGAGGTGGTATCTCAATGTGGTTTTGATTTGCATTTCTCTAATAATGACTAATGATGAGAATTTTTTCATATGTTTGTTAGCCTCATATATTCTTTCGAAAAGTGTCTATTCATATTCTTTGCCCACTTTTGGATGGGTTTGTTTTTTTTTTCTTGTAAATCTGTTTTAGTTCTTTGTAGATTCCGGATATCTAGCCCTTTGTCAGATGGGTAGATTGCAAAAATTTTTTCCCATTCTGTTGGTTGCTGGTTCAGTCTAATGATTATTCCTTTTGCTGTACAGAAGCTCTGAAATTTAATTAGGTCCTATTTGTCTATTTTGGCTTTTGTTGCCAGTGCTTTTGGTGTTTTAGTCATGAAGTCCTTGCCTATGCCTATGTCCTGAATGGTTTTGCCTAGGTTTTCTCTTGGGTTTTTATGGTGTTAGGTCTTATGTTTAAGTCTTTAATCCATCCGGAGTTAATTTTAGTGTAAGGTGTGAGGAAGGGGTCCAATTTCTGCTTTCTGCAAACTGCTAGCCAGTTTTCCCACCACCATTTATTAAACAGGGAATCCTTTCCCCATTGTTTGTTTTTGTGAGGTTTGTCAAAGATCAGATGGTTGTAGATGTGTGGTATTGCCTGCAAGGCCTCTGTTCTGTTCCATTGGTCTATATCTCTGTTTTGGTACCAGTACCATGCTGTTTTGATTACTGTAGCCTTGTAATATAGTTTGAAATCAGGTGATGTGATGCCTCTGGCTTTGTTCTTTTTGCTTAGGATTGTCTTGGCTATCCGGGCTCTCTTTTGGTTCCATATGAAGTTTAAGATGGTTTTCTCCAGTTCTGTGAAGGTCATTAGTAGCTTGATGGGGATAGTGTTGAATCTATGAATTACTTTGGGCAGTATGGCCATTTTTATGATACTGATTCTTCCTAACCATGAGCATGGAATGTTTCTCCATCTGTTTGTGTTCTCTGTTATTTCCTTGAGTAATGGTTTGTAGTTCTTCTTGAAGAGGTCCTTTACATCCTTTGTTAGTTATATTCCTAGGTATTTTATTCTCTTTGTAGCAATTGTGAATGGAAGTTTGCTCATGATTTGGCTCTCTGTTAGTCTGTTTTTGATGTACGGGAATGCCTGTGATTTCTGCACATTGATTTTATATCCTGAGACTGCTGAAATTGCTTATCACTTTCAGGAGATTTTGGGCTGAGATGATGGTATCTTCTAGATTTACAGTTATGTTGTCTGCAAATAGAGACAATTTGACTTCCTCCTTTCCCATTTGAATACCCTTTATTTCTTTTTCTTGCCTGATTACTCTGGCTAGAACTTCCAGTACTATATTGAATAGGAGTGGTGAGAGAGGGCATCCTTGTCTAGTGCCAGATTTCAAAGGGAATGCTTCCAGTTTTTGCCCATTCAGTATGATATTGGCTGTAGGTTTGTCGTAAATAGCTTTTATTGTTTTGAGTTATGTTCCTTTGATACCTAGTTTATTGAGAGTTTTTAGCTTAAAGCACTGTTGAATTTTGTTGAAGGTCTTCTCTGTATCTATTGAGATAATCATGTGGTTTTTGCTTTTGGTTCTATTTATGTGGTGGATTATGTTTATAGACTTACGTATGTTGAACCAGCCTTGCGTCCCTGGAATGAAGCCTACTTGTTCATGATGGATAAGCTTTTTGATGTGCTGTTGCAATGGGTTTACCGATATTTTATTGAAGATTTTTGCATCTATGTTCATCATGGATATTGGCCTGAACTTTTCTTTTTTTTTATTGAGTCTCTGCTGGGTTTTGGTATCAGGATGATGTTGGTCTCATAAAATGATTTGGGAAGGATTCCTTCTTTTTTATTATTTGGAATAGTTCCAGAAGGAATGGTACCAGCTCCTCTTTATATGTCTGATAGAATTCAGCTGTGAACCCGTCTGGACCTGGGCTTTTTTTGGTTGGAAGGCTATTAATTGCTGCCTCAACTTCAGCCCTTGGTATTGGTCTATTCAAGGTTTCAACGTCTTCCTGGTTTAGGCTTGGGAGGGTGCAAGTGTCTAGGAGTTTATCCATTTCTTCCAGGTTTACTGGTTTATGTGCATAGAGTTGTTTGTGTAATCTCTGATTGTAGTGTGTATTTCTGTGGAATCAGTGGTGATATCCCCTTTATTGTTTTTTACTGCATCTATTTGATTCCTCTCCCTTTTCTTTTTTATTAATCTGCCTAGCAGTCTATTATGTTGATCTTTTCAAAAAACCAGTTCCTGGATTTATTTAATCTTTGAAGGGTTTTTTTTGTGTCTCTCTCTCCTTCAGTTCTGCTCTGATCTTAGTTATTTCTTGTCTTCTGCTAGCTTTTGAGTTTTTCTGATATTGCTTCTCTAGCTCTTTCAATTTTTGATAGGGTGTTGATTTTAGCTCTTTCCTCACTTCTCATGTGGGCATTTATTGCCATAAATTTCCATCTAGACACTGCCTTAAATGTGTCCCAGAGATTCTAGTATGTTGTGTCTTTGTTCTCATTGGTTTCAAAGAACATCGTTATTTCTGCCTTTATTTCATTGTTTATCCAGTCGACATTTAGGAACCAGTTGTTCAGTTTCCATGAAGCTGTGTGGTTCTGAGTTAGTTTCTTAATTCTGAGTTCTAATTTGATTGCCCTGTGGTCTGAGAGACTGTTATGATTTCCATTCTTTTGCAGTTGCTGAGGAGTGATTTACTTCCAATTATGTGGTCAATTTTAGAGGAGGTGCAATGCAGTGCTGAGAAGAATATACATTCTGTGGATCTGGGGTGGAGATTTCTGTACATGTCTACTAGGTCTGCTTGGTCCAGATCTGATTTCAAGTCCTGGATATCCTTGTTAATTTTCTGTCTTATTGATCTAATATTGACAGTGGAGTGTTAAAGTCTCCCACCATTATTGTGTGGGAGTCTAAGTCTAAGAACTTGCTTTATGTACCTGGGTGCTCCTGTATTGGGTGCGTATATATTTAGGATCGTTAGTTGTTCTTATTGCATTGATCCTTTTACCATTATGTAATGCCCTTCTATGTCTCTTTTTATCTTTGTTGGTTTAAAGTCCATTTTATCAGAGACTAGGCTTGCAACTCCTGCTTTTTTTTTTCTTTTCTCTCCATTTGCTTGATGAATCTTCCTCCATCCATTTATTTTGAGCCTATGTGTGTCCTTGCTTGTGAGATGGATTTCCTGAATACAGCACACTGATGGGTCTTGACTTTTTATTCACCTTGCCAATCTGTGTCTTTTGATTGGGGCATTTAGCCCATTTACATTTAAGGTTAATATTGTTATGTGTGAACTTGTTCCTGCCATTTTGATGCTAGCTGGATGTTTTGCCCATTGGTTGATGCATTTTTTTCATTGTGTCGATGGTCTTTACCATTTGGTACGTTTTTGGAGTGGTTGGTACTGGTTGTTCTTTTCCTTCTTTAGTGCTTTTTCCAGGAGCTCTTGTAAGGCAGGCCTGGTGGTGATGAAATCTCCATTGCTTGTCCATAAAGGATTTTCTTTCTCCTACGCTTATGAAGCTTAGTTTGGCAGGATATGAAATTCTAGGTTGAAAGGTCTTTTCTTTAAGGATGTTGAATATTGGCCCCCACTCTCTTCTGGCTTGTACGGTTTCTGCAGAGAGGTCCACTGTGAGTTTGATGGGCTTCCCTTTGTGGGTAATCGAACCTTTCTTTCTGGCTGCCCTTAGCATTTTTTCCTTCATTTCAGCCTTGGTGAATCTGACAATTATGTGCCTTGAGGTTGCTCTTCTTGAGGAATATCTTTGTGGTATTCTCTGTATTTCCTGGACTTGAATGGTAGCCTGGCTTGCTAGGTTGAGGAAATTCTCCTGGATAATATCCTGAAGAGTGTTTTCCAGCTTGGATTCATTCTCTCCGTCACAATCAGGTAAACCAGTCAAATGTAGATTGGGTCTTTTCACAGAATCCCATATTTCTTGGAGGCTTTGTTCATTTCTTTTCACTTTTTTCTCTGTTCTTACCTTCTCATTTCATTTCATTGAATTGATCTTCAATCTCTGATATTCTGTCTTCTGCTTGGTTGATTTGGCTATTGAAACTTGTGTATGCTTCGTGAGGTTCTTGTGCTGTGTTTTTCAGCCATCAGGTTGTTTATATTCTTCTCTAAGCTGTTTATTCTAGTTAGCATCTCATCTAACCTTTTTTCTAGGTTCTTAGTTTCTTTGCATTGGGTTAGAACATGTTCTTTTAGCTCTGAGAAGTTTGTTATTACCCACCTTCTGAAGCCATTTTCTATCAATTCATCAGATTCATTCTCCATCCATCTTTGATCCCTAGCTGGTGAGGAGTTGTGATCCTTTGGACGAGGAGAGGAGTTCTGGTTTTTGGTGTTTTCATCTTTCTTGCACTGGTTTCTTCCCATCTGAGTGGCTTTATCTACCTGTGGTCTTTCTGGTTGGTAACTTTCAGATGGGGTCTCTGAGTGGATGTCCTTTTTGTTGATGATGAAGTCATTTCTTTCTGCTTCTTAGTTTTCCTTCTAATAGTCAGTCCCCTCTGCTGCAGAACTGCTGGAGGTCCACTCCAGATCCTGCTTGCCAGGGGATCACCTGCAGCAGCTGCAGAGCAGTAAGGGTTGTTGTCAGTTTTCTTCTGTTATTTTCGTCCCAGAAGGGTACCTGCCAGATGTCGGCCTCAGCTCTCCTTTATGAGGTGTCTCTTTGTGTGTACAGGGGTTGGGGAGCTGCTTGAGGAGACAGTCTGTCCCTTATAGTAGCTCAGGTGCTGAGCTGTGAGCTCTGTTCCATTCAGAGCTGCTGGGCAGGTAGTTTTAAGTCTGCTGCAGTGGAACTCATAACTGCCTCCTTTCCCAGGTGCTATGTGGCGTTCTCACAACATAGCAGCTGTTCTAGGAAGGTCAGCTTTATTTATAAGTTCCTGTCATGCTGCTGCTTTTTTTCATAGATGTCCTGCCCCACATGGAGTAGTCTAGTCACAGTCTGTCAGTAGCGGTGTTGCTGAGCTGCTGCAGGCTTTGCCCAACTGCTATGTGAACTGCCTCGGTAGTGGTGGTCGCCCTTCCTATTTTTGTATTTTTAGTAGAGATGGGGTTTCTACAAATAATTCCTATTTGAACCCAATCAACTTTGGTTCAGATAGGAATTATTCTATTTTAATGAACTAAAACAGGAATGTACCCAAATCTCTCATAATCACTTTTAATGAACTAAAAAATATTTTATGCACGTTTACAAAATACTAAGTAGTCTTGTAGTGCTCTGCACATGGATATGAAGATGAATAAATAACCTTTGTTGTCTAGGAGCTCATAGTTTAATATGATGAACATGTAATTTCAATTATGTTAATGTGTGATAAGCTATAGGTAAACAGAAGAAGAATAATTTCTTTAATTAGAATGTTTGATCACGCCTGTAATTCAGCACTTTGGGAGGCTGAGGCGGGTGGATCATGAGGTCAAGAGATCAAGAACATCCTGGCCAACATGGTGAAACCCCATCTCTACTAAAAATACAAAAATTAGCTGGGTGTGGTGGCATGCGCCTGTAGTCCCAGCTGCTCGGGAGGTGGAGGCAGCAGAATTGCTTAAATCCAGGAAGTGGGGTTGCAATGAGCTGAGGTGGTGCCACTGCACTCTAGCCTGGTGACACAGCAAGACTCCATCTAAAACAAAAAAAAAATAAAAGGAGGAGGTTTGGGCAAGTCTTCCTGGAGAAGAGAAGATGAGAAGATGACCTGATTGGGGCTTGATAAATGAACAAGAGCTAGGCAGATGGAGAAAAGTGCAAAGGTGTACCAAGGCAGCACTTAGAGGGATGAAATAGCAATCAAAGATAGAGGAGGTTCATTCAAGGGACAGAACTCTGAGCAGTTTGTTGCTGAAGCAGAAGGTACAAGGCAAAGAGTGGCAAGAGATAAAACCAGGAAGATGGGCAAAGGTCAGGACATAAAGAGCTTTCTATGCCATGTTAAGAACCCTGTACTTCAACCATTTTGCAAGGGGAAATGTTTGAAAAGTTTTAGGCAGTGATTTAGACAAATTTTATGAGCAGGATGCACACTTTGTCTCTCTCAATCCAGTGTCTAGCACATGGAAGGTGCTCAAATGTTTCCTAATGAATAATTCTCACTTTGACAATATATGATATCAGGGAAGTTTGAGCTTTTAGAATAATGAAAAAATGTTCCATGACTCTTAATAATAGAATAAGAAGGCAGAAAGCTTCAGATGCTGCATCATTCATTTGTTCATTTTGTTTTTTCATTTGCTTGTTTATTTAGGCATTCATTTACCAAACATTATTCATACAGTTTTATGTCAGGCCCTGCCTGGGGAACAAAGTTGAATGAGACAGGGTTTCTTCTTCAAAACAGACCCAAGAGATTAATTAGTTCAAGATTCACACACACACACACACACACACACACACACACACACACACACACACAAATGCTTTAATGCAACTAATCAGTGTTATAAAAGATTTGTAAAATAGATAAATAAAATATGCTGAAGGAGTAACTTAACCTGGACGAGGTAGGGAGGAGTGGGTGGCATTTGAACAGAACCTTCAAGAACAACTTAGGAGTATTTTCAGGAAGAAGGAATAGCATGTATAGACATGACAATATAGATATGCATCAGGAAAAAATAGAAATGAAATCCTGGCTTTTTGTATCAAAGATCATGTCTGTATCTCAGAGAGCCCAAGGCATGGCATGCTTCCAGAATTTTTTTTTTTTTTTAATGAAAGCTCCTAGCTATTAATATTGCTAATTTTTACCTTCAGAAGAGAACATACCTTAAATCTTTCTCTAAAGAGTTTTTCTTCTCTTTTCATTCTGTTCTTTTCTAAGTTTTGCCTCTTGGTTTTGAAGAAATTTCCAGGTGAGAAACTAGCAAGAAATGTGCAGGTAGGTAAAATGTACAATAATAAAACTAAGTTTCTGAGTTTACAAAGTCACTTCATTTCAGGATAAATTTCAGGTATAATTTATGTGTAGAATTTTATATAAAATAATACATATACAAAATCATGCATCTTTATTTATATGTACCCAGACAGGTATGTATGTTCATAATACAAACACACATATTTCCGTTAGACTAAATTGTCAAACTGATCAGCATAATACCAATTGCTTTTCTCCTTAATTAAAAAAATATTTTTGATGGCAAGATAACTTGGAACAAAACCACACTGGTTAAACAAATGAAGGTAAACAAGAAACTTGTCTGAATGAGACTTAGAGACATAACTTTTTTTTTAAAGGGAACATTTAACATTTATAAATGTTCCCATTCACCTTCAGATTATTTAATGGAAACCAGTAAGAATGAGTAAGCAGCTTACTTTGTGTGGTTTTCTAAGTTGTTAAACCTAATTGGGGATCACAAGTCTACATGGCTCAATCAAAGCGCTCTCCAGTTTGCTGAATGATTTGGATGATGAATACCATTAAGAAAATAAAGATGCCACAAAACATGTGCAAAAATTTCAGCACGTAAAAGTAAATAACCCTAGATAAGTATCTGATTATACTCTTACTCCTCCCTCTTGTTCTTCACGTGAGATTTGGTTTTTCTTTTAGCAGTTTAATATATTAACAGAAGTAAAAAGTCAACCAAGTCCTGTCAGTTTTATTCCAAAGTGTCTCCTACATTTATTTCCAAGATTATAGCCACTGCCATATTTCAGTTTATCACTACTTACTGCCTGAGATACCATCTTCATCTTACCTCACCTTCCTCAAATCCATTGGCATACCTGCCTGCAGAGTCATTTTTCTAAAAGTTATGCACTCTATTGCTTAAAACCTTTCGATTTCTTTCTACTGCCAATAGGATAAAGTCTAAATTCATTAGCAATTTATTATCTGGCCTGATCTACCTTCCCAGCTTTATCAGCTGCCCTTTTCCCTGCACATATAATGTCTACTGGGGTCATCTTAGGAAGTGAGCTATCCTTTTCATGCTGTTATACCTGGGATACTGCTATGGTTTAGATATTTAACTCCTCTAAACCTCATGTTGACATCTGATCCCCAATGTTGGAGTAAGGGCCTAATGGGAGATATTTGGGTCAAGGAGTTGTCTTCCCCCTGAACAGCTTGCTGCTGTCCTCAACTCTCATAGTTTCCTTGAGCCTAGCACCTCATTTGTTAAAATGAGCCTGGCTCATTTTAAAAAGAGCCTGGCTCTTGTCTTCTCTTGCTTCCTTTTGAGCCATGTGATCCCTGCACATTCTCCTTCACCTTTTGCCATGAGTGGAAGCAGCCTGAGGCCTTTGCCAGAAGCAAATGTCAATGCTATGCTCTGTATACAGTTTCCAGAATCATGAGCTAAATAAGCCTCTTCTTTATAAATTACCCAGCCTCAGGTATTCCTTTATAGCAACATGAACAGACTAACAGATACCCTTGGCCAACTTCTCTTTAAACTTGCCATCATCTTTGATTGATAAAAGACTAATAAAAGGGTTAAACTAATATAGAAAGCATTTCTTATTGGTAGAATACATTATGGTAGAAATCACTTTAAAATGATCAAACATCATTTTATCTACAGAAATAACTAACCTTACTGTAATGTTTACAAAGTTACTTGGTTCAGAATAAAAGTATACTGTTATATCACTGTGTTGTAAAAATAAATAAATAAAAAGGCACTGGAAAATTGTTTCCTAAGATGACTATTTGTAGTTAACAATATACTGAAAAGCTTTTTTGGGGGAAGGTCAAAAATATTACTAATAGTTGCACTCTTGGAATTCTGTTTTGTTATGCTGTGCAAGTATGAAGTATGAAGTTTAAGATAGAAAGTTGCTTTTCTAGTCTGTTAATACATCTTGCCAACCTGGAAAAAATAAATTACATCAAGTCTAAACCTAAAGAAAATAAACTTATGAGAAGGGCTACCCAATGCCATCCTCTCAGTCTCAGACACTAATGTCTGGTTTCCTTTGCTGCACCCCAGCAGGATTTTTCTAACAGGTTTCCCAGAGCGGACAGACTACACAACGTTCACATCTCAGTGAATATTTAGACAAAGGTTTCCCCAAGTCATTTGTCAAAGAAAGTACCTCATATCCTGCCCCGTGTCCTAGCAATTGAGAAGATGGATCAGAGTGCAGTAAGTAACCGCTTGCCTCAGTAAAAACATCCTCTCACAACCACTTGGGAACTTTAATCACATGAATGCAGGTTAGAAATTGACTCAGACATTTTCTTTTAAAATTTGAACACTAATTTCAGTCATAACTAGAATTCTATTTTACGGAAGTCAGTCTTACTATATAATACCTAGTTTCTTTTTTTCTCAAAGTTACATTTAAGTTCTAATTGGTGTTTTATTTACATTATGTCTTATAGGGGGAAGTTCTTAAAACCTAAAAGACGACTGGGAATTTTTCATTGTTTGAAAATAGCTAACTTGAAATCTTTTTTCACTTCCTATCCACCAAAAATAGGGAGGAGGATGATGAAGATATATGTGTATGACAGTATTTGTATATCCTTAGTCCCTTTTAATCCTCTCAATTGCACTATTATGTAGGTGTTGTTATTCTCATTTTGTAAATGAAAAATCTGAGAATTATTTAATTACTTATCTAAGGCCACATAGCTAGTAATAGGTATAAATTGCAGCAGTTAAGCTATAATATAAGTGCCTCTGTGTTCCCACCTTTCTGATTCTTCAGCACTGTTTTTCTCTTTTTCCTTTGATATCAGAAACTTGGGTTTCCATGTTTTCGGTTTATCTTCATCTCTGAGGAGAAATATATTTTGAGGAAGTAAATTAAGACTGAAATAGGCATTTGTGGAACCATCAACACTTCATGGGCAATTATGTTTTATAAAAAATTAAGCTATCTAGAAATATATTTTGATAATCCTTGGAAAGGCCATATAGTAAATATTTTAGGCTTTGCAGGTGATATCATCTCTATGGCAACGCTTCAACTCTACTGTTGCAACTTTATACACAGAAACAAGTGGCAGGCCATATATGGTCTTCAGGCCATAGTTTGCTGACCCCTGATGTGTGCTAATCCAAATTTGAAACAAGATGCAAGAGATCAGCCTGCTTATAATCACATTTCCTCTTTTTTATGAGCCTCAGGTTTTTTTTGTTTTTGCTTTTTTTTTTTTTTTTTTGCCTTTAAAATGTGAATAGTACAACTGAACTCTATTGTGAAGCAAGGCTAAGCCAACTAGCATGTAACAGTGATTCTGGGCAAACAGGATGCAGGGACGGGAGAAGGTCTTTATTATAGAAGTAACTAGTACTTTTTAGCATCTATGTGTCAGGTCTTATGCTAAGAATCTTACATTTGTTAACTCATTTGGTTTTCAAAGTAAATATTGCAACAGTCCTTTAAACTGATCACTCAGTTTTACAAGGGAGGAAATGGATGAGCAGAAAGAATGAAATGGATGGTCATAGTATGACCATTTTGGAAAACAAGTTGGCATTTTCTTATGAATTTGCATTCCCTATAATTTGCATTTTTCCCTTTTTAAGTATATCTTCTAGAAAAATTCTTGCACACATTAACAGGAACCATGAATAAGAATAATTGTGGCAGTATTATTTGGAAGGGCCCAAAAACTTAGGAACTACGACAATAACTTACCAACAATTGAATGGATAAATGAATTGTGGTATATACATAGAATGGAATATTATAGAACATTAAGATGAATGAAAGGAAAAATGAAATATTCTATTTGAATAAAATGCAAGGAAAATGAAAGATTCTATTTGAATAAAAAAATTATAGAACTCTATATAGTATCTCATTTTCCTAATGTTCAAATCCCAAATGAGACAATATTTGTATCATATGTTTGTTAAAACCATCCTTGTTTTAAACAAGGAAATGAAAACACCAAATTTATGAGAACAGTTACCTTGAGGGAAGCGACACATGATGTGTACAAGGGAAAGAGGCCAAGGTATTGTATTGCTTATACCTTGGGCTCTTTCCCTGATTATGTTCTAGTTCTTACGTTGAATGGTGGGTTCAGGGCAATTTGTTTTACCATGATTTACTACTTTTATTGTGTCATTATTTACAACTTTTTGTTTTCTTTTGATTTTTACAAATGATTTTTTGTTTTTGTTTTTGTTTTTTTTTTTTTGAGATGGAGTTTCGCTCTTGTTACCCAGGCTGGAGTGCAATGGCGCGATCTCGGCTCACCGCAACCTCCGCCTCCTGGGCTCAGGCAATTCTCCTGCCTCAGCCTCCTAAGTAGCTGGGATTACAGGCATGCACCACCACGCCCAGCTAGTTTTTTTGTATTTTTAGTAGAGACGGGGTTTCACCATGTTGACCAGGATGGTCTCGATCTTTCGACCTCGTGATCCACCCGCCTCGGCCTCCCAAAGTGCTGGGATTACAGGCTTGAGCCACCGCGCCCGGCCCAAATGATTTTTTTAGAAAAAGAATTCATCCAGGTTCAGTGGTCTGCACTTTTGTAGCTCAAGCTACTTGGGAGGCTGAGGTGAGAGGACTGCTTGAGGCCAGGAGGTCAAAGTGCAGTGTGCTGTGATCACACCTGTGAATAGCCCCTGCATTTCAACCTGGGCAACATAGCAAGACTCCCTCTCAAACGAAAGAAAAAATGAATTTATTCTTTACCTTAATTTGGTATTTCAGGGTTCTCTTCCATCTTATGCCAAATTACATTTCCCGCTTGTAACACCACTTTCCTGATCATATATGCCTTATGGTCCAACAAAACTTCCCAAACACATGTGTTTTCTATTTACAGTTGTCCACTCCTCCTCTTGCTTTTCCCTTTTCTCTCATCTTCTTTTGCTCTCAGTCTCCACCTGTCAAAATTTTACCTATCTTTCGTGTTTCAGATTGGCACAAAGATTTTTGATTGCCTAAATAACAGTAATGTCTACCTATTCTGAGCTTCCAGATTACCTTGCCCATTTTTAGAGCAGGTCTTTGTTAACTAATTTATCAAATTATGTTTTGGTATCATGCACATGGTACAAATATGAAAGCTACAGTCTGGGCCTCAAAGATTTCCCAGTCTAGCAGACAAGAAAGTCAAGAAAACAGACCATTACCATTCTGAGAAAAATGTCTTGATTAAAAAAGGGAGCACCTAACTTAAATTGATAAAGTCAGAGAGGGCTTCTTAGAAAAAAGTAAAATCTGAATTCAGTTTTAAAAAACAAGGGATAAAATACCCAGGCAAAAAAATACGGCAAAGTGTGTTACAAGTAGAACTATTCTTTTGTTCTTAAAGTATCACCTCCTTGAAGAGGCTTTCCCCAGCTATCAAAACTTTAAAACACCTACCAGCACACACACTGCATTCACTCTCTTTCAAAAATATCCTGTTTCAAAGCAACCAAATTCCAATGTGTAATTATAGAGTTATTATTTATTTATTTATTAGTCTCTCTAGTCCCATGGGAATAGGAATTATATCTCTTTTGTTCACTGCTATATACTCAAAACCTAGCACAGTGCTGTGGCACAAAGGACCTGTTTAATAGATATTTGTTGAAAGAATTGATGAAGTTGGAACAAATTGTGAAGGTTTGGAAATGTTTGACAGCGTATCTGGTCTGAGGAACTCCAAGTATTACAGTGTGGATGGAACACAGGAATAGTGGGTAAGCAGGAAGAACAGAAGAAGCTAAGAGGTTGCCAGGGGCTGGATTATGAGTAAATTTTATGTCTTCCTAAGCAGTTTTGACTTCATTCTGAAAGTGATGGTTAACCACTACACAGCTTTCAGCTGTTGGGTGGCAGGTGGTCACATTGTATTTAAGAAAGTTTGGAAAATAAACTGAAATGGAGGTATGATGACCATTGAGTTGTAGTAAACTGGTTCAGAAATAATAAGATTCTGAATTGTGGCTGTGCAGTGGGGATGGGAAAAGTAGGAACAGTTTGATTTATTGGAAGAGAGTGATGGGAAGGGAAGGGCACAAGAGGAGGAGGAATAAGAGATAAACTAGTGTTCCAGCCTAAGCAACTGTGTGTTTACTGAAACAGTCACCAACATAGAGAGCAAAATAACCAAACTTGGGGCTCCATCTTCAGTGCACCCAATGCTGGAGCGCCCAGATATATAAGGCAAATATTATTAGGTCAAAAAGGAGAGATACACCTCAATACAATAATAGTTGGGAGACTTCAGCATCCCACTCTAAGCACAGGACAGATTATCTAGAAAGAAAACCAAAAAAGAAACATCCTATTTAAACTGCACCATAGACCAAATGGACCTAACAGACATCTACAGAACATGTCACTCATGTTCTGTATAGTATACATTCTTTTAATTATTAATGGAATATTCTTCAGAACTGTCCATATGTTAGGGCACAAAGCAAGTATCAACAAGTTTTTAAAAATCAAAATTATATCAAGTATTTTATCTGACCCCAGTGGATTAAAGCTAAACATCAATAACAAGGGAGACATTTAAAATGATACAAATGTATGAAATTAAACAACAAGCTCCTTAACAACCAATGGGTGAAGGAAGAAATTAAGGATGATACTTAAAAATTCTTTGATACAAATGAAAATAGAAACACAACATGCCAAACTTATAGGACAGAGTAAAAACAATATTAAGAGGCAAGTTTATAGCAATAAATGCCTACATCCAAAACTACAGATTTCAAAAAACCTATCTAATTATTTGTTCCAAAGAATTAGAAAAAGAAGAACAAACCAAATCCAAAGTTAGTAGAAGAAAAGAACTAATGAAAATCAGAGCAGTCATAAAATTTAGATAAAATGCAAAAGATCAATAAAACAAAAAGTTGGTGTTTTGAAAAGAAACAAAATTGACAAACTAATACCTAGACTAGAGAGAGACACAGGGTGAGGAGGACAGGGGATGGGAGGGAGGAAGGGAGAGGGGGACAAGAGGGGAGGGGAAAGAGATGGTGAGGGTGTAGAGGAAACTAGATGGGAGGGTGAGTTCAAGTAAATAAAGTTCAAAGTGAAAAAAGAGTCATCACTTAGAGACTACTGTGAACAACTATCTGCTAACAAATGAGAAAGCCTAGAGGAAATAGCTAAATTCATGGAAATACACAACTTACTAAGATTGAACCAAGAAAAAATCAGAAAACTTGAAAAGACCAATAACAAGTAATGAGGTTGAATCAGTAATAAAGAATCTTCCAAAAAAGAAAAGTCTAGGACTGGATGGCTTCCCTGATAAATTCTACTGAACCTTTAAAAAAGAACAAATCAAATCCAAAGTTAGTAGAAGAAAAGAAATAATGACCAGAGCAGTTTCCTTTAAAAAAGAATTAATACCAAGTCTTCTCAAACTATTCCAAAACATTGAAGCAGAATGAACTCTTCCAAATTCTATGAGGCCAGCATAACCCTGATACCAAAAGCAGACAAGAATACAAAAAAGAAAAGAAAATTACAGGTCAATATCCCTGATGAACATAGACACAAAAATTCTCAAGAAAATATTAGCAAACTCAATACGACAACACATCAAAAAGGTAATACACTGTAATGTAGTATGATATATCCCAGAAATGCAAAAACATATTAGTGAGATAGATCCCCAAGTCCAGGAGGTTGAGGCTGCAGTGAATCATGATCATGCCACTGCTGCACTCCACCTTTAGTGACAGAGAGAGACCCTGTTACAAAAAAACAAAAGCACCTCACACCCAGGGCATCCTTCCTACATAAAACCAGGCTGTTCTCCCTCTGTAAGCTCACACACTGATCTCTGGGCTCACTTGGTGAGCATATCCCCAGAGAGGGTAGGTGTCAGGAAAGAGCACTGCCTTGGGGGCAAGCCACCCAGATCTCAGACTTACCTCTGTGTTCAATAGCGTGGACAAGTTAGTAACTCAGCCTCAATGTTCTCATCCGAAACAATTTAAAATAATTTTTTAAATTATAAAAATAGAGATGGAGCTCCACTATGTTGTTCAGGCTGGTCTCCAACTTCTGAGTTCAAGTGATCCTTCCACTTCTGCCTCCCAAAGAGCTGGGTTTACAGGCATGACCCACTGCACCTGGCCAATTGGGAACAATTCTAATCTATCACGGAGGGTTACTGTGATAGAAAGAGAAGTATCAGGCTGGGAAGGTTTCAGCTCAGCTCATGAATCACTCGCTTCATCTTGTGAAGGCTGAAATTCTCTAGCCAGCACCCCCTCCATGGTCACACTGATGCCCATCAATCAGACCACCAGGAACATGCCTGCAGTCAACAAAGTTGGGTTATTCAACATAGGCAAATCAATACACATGAAACATCACTGCAACAGAATGCAGAACAAAAACCATATGATAATTTCAATAGATGCAGAAGAAGCATTTGTCAAAATTTAACAACCTTCATAATAAAAGCTCTCAATAAATTAGTTATGGAAGGAAAGTACCTCAACATAATAAAGGCCATATATAACAAACCAACAGCTAACGTTTTACCTATCTGGGAAAAGCTGGAAGCTTTTCCTATAAAAACTGGAATAAGGCATGGATGCCCACTCTCACCATTTGTATTCAGCAAAGTACTGGAATTTCCAGCCAGATCAATTAGGCAAGAAAAAGAAATAAAGGGCATCCAAGTGGAAAAAGAGGATGTAAAATTGTCCCTGTTTGCAGACAACGTGATCTTATATCTAGAAAAACCTAACAACTTTACCAAGAAACTATTAGAACTGATAAATTCAATAAAATTATAGGACACAAAATTAACATATAAAAATTAGTAGCATTTCTATACATGAACAATGAACTAGCTGAAAAAGAGATCAAGAAGGAAATCTAGTTTATGATAGCTACAAAAAAATAGGAATAATTTAGCCAAGGAGGTGAAAGACCTCTACAAAGAAAATGACAAAAAACTGATGAAATCAACTGTGGATGACGTAAACAAATGGGAGGACATCTCACGTTCATAGATTGGAAGAATTAATATTGTTAAAATGACCATTCTACGCAAGACAGTCAACGGATTCAATGCAATCCCCATCAAAATACCAAAGCCACTTTTCACAGAAATAGAAAAGACAATCTTAACATTTGTTGGAATCACAAAAGACCCCAAATAGCTGAAGTAATTTTGAGCAAAAGAAAAAATCTGTATACAGTACGGTACCAGACTTCAAAATATTCTACAAAACTCTAGTAACCAAAACAGCACAGTATTGGTATAAAAGAGACACATAAACCAATGGAACAGGATAGAGAACCCAGAAATTAATCCAAGTATCTACAACCAACTGCTTTATGACCAAGACATCAAGAAGACTCAGTGGGGGAAGAACACTCTTCAATAAATGGTGCTGGGAAAACTGGATATCTATATACAGAAGAATAAAACTAGATTTCCCCCTCTATCTCTTACCCTATACAAAAATCAAACAAAAATAGATCAAAGGCTTTAAATGTAAGACCCAAACCTATACAATTATTAAAAGAAAACATAGGGGAAACACTTCAGGACATTTGGTCTAGGAAAAGATTTTTTGACTAAGACCTCAATAGCACAGGTAACAAAAGCAAAAATGAACAAATGGGATTATAGCAATCTAAGAAGCTTGTGAACAGTAAAAGAAACAACAGTGTGAAAAAAACTTATAGAATGGAAGAAAATATTTACAAACTCTTAATCTGACAGGTGATTAATGCCCAGAATATATAAGGAACTCAAACAGCTTAACAGAACAAAATTCAATTAAAAAATGGGCAAATGAACAGACATTTCTCAAAAGATGACATTAAAATGACCAATAAACATATTTTAAAATATTCAACATCACTAATCACCAGGGAAATGCAAATCAAAACCACAATGGGGTATCATTTCATCCCTGTTAGGATGGCAGTCATCAAAAAGACAAAAAATAACACATGCTAGCAAGAATGTGGAGAATAGGAAACTCTTCTTCATTCTTAGCAGGAATATAAAGTAGTACCGCACCTATGGATAACAGTATGGAGGTTCCTAAGAAACTGCAATCTACCCTGTGATCCAGCAGTTCCATTGCTGGGTATTAATACAAAGGAAATGAGATCATTATAACAAAGAGACATCTATGCTCTCATGTTTATTGCAGCACTATATGCAATAGCCAGCATATGGGATCAACTTAGGTATCCCACATCAAATGAATGGTAGGGAAAATGTGACATACACATGGCAGAGCACTATTCAGCCATAAAAAATGAAATAATGTCATTCGCAGCAACATGGATAGAACTAGAGGACATTATGTTAAGTGAAATAAGCCAGGAATAGAAAGTAAGCATGGCATGTTCTCACTCATATATGGAAGCCAAAAAGTTTGCTCTCCTAGAAATAAAGAGTAGAACAGAGGATGCTAAAGGCTGGGAAAGTAGGGAATAGAGAGAGATTTGTTAAGGATACAATATACAGTGAAATATGAGGAATATGTTCTAGTGTTCTATACCCCTGATATGGTTAGGCTTTGTGTCCCCACCTAAATCTCACCTTAAATTGTAATCCCCACATAATCTATGGAGGGAGGTGACTGGATCATGGGGGAGGTTTTCCCCATGGTATTCTCATGATAGCAAATGAGTTCTCATGAGAGCTATGGCTTCATAAAGGGTTCTTCTCCCCATCACTCTCTCTTTTCTCTCTCGTCCACTGCCATGTAAGATGCACCTCTTCCCTTTCTGCCATGATTGTAAGTTTCCTGAGGCTTCTCCAGACATTCAGAACTGTGAATCAATTAAACTTCTTTCCTTTATTAATTATTAGTCTTAGGTATTTCTTTATAGCAGTGTATAAATGGACTAATCCAACTACTCTGAGATAACTACAGTTAACAATAATATATTATGTGGTCTCAAATAGCTAGAAGGAGGATACTGAATAGTCTCAACACAAAGAAAAGATAAATGTTTGATGATGGATATGCTAATTACCCTAATCTGATCACTATACATTTTCTGTATAAAAACATCACTATTTACCTGAAAAATATGTACAATTATTAGATGTCGATTTAAAAATAACATCAAATAACAAAGAAATAACAAAAACATAGAAACCTACAGAAGTACTTTCTTTCCTTTGGAGGATGGCATAATTCACAGTTTAAGATATAGAGAAGACAAATAATACAAGGACTTAAAAATATTCATTAAATTTAACAAAGGAGTTATTAGTGACCTTACCAAAAATAAGTTAAATGGTATAATTGGAAACCTAATTGCAGTGAGCAAGGAAAGATGAACCATATATGAGCAGAGGAGACTTTTATTTTTAACCAGTTGGTGAGGAGGAAAGGTATAAATAACAAGTGACTGGAGAAGGGGCTTAAGGATGGCTTTTTAAAAGAAAAAACAAAACAAAAAACAGGGCCTGGCTCCATTGCGCAGGTTCCATTGCCCCGGCTGGAGTCTAGTGGTATGATCTCAGCTCACTACAACCTCCACCTGGGAGGCTCAAGCTATCCTCCCACCTCAGCCTCCTGAATAGCTGGGACTACAGGCATGCACCACCATGCCTGGCTAGTTTTTTGTATTTTTAGAGAGATAGGATTTTGCCATGTTGCCCAGCCTGGTCTTGAACTCCTAGACTCAGGCAATCCGCCTGCCTCAGCCTCTCCAGGTGCTGGGATTATAGGCATGAGCCACCGCATCTGGCCATCTTTTTTGATAAATTATAGTTGTTAGTCCTTGAATACAGAGGTTCTGTCAAATAGTGCTTGCTATCCTCCATGTTGTTGTGTACACTGGAGATAATTAAATAAATGTGTTGAACAGAGTTTCAAGTCTAAATTCAAAGCTAAAAAACAGAAACAGACTCAAAAGCTCCAATGCCTTTTGAATCACCTACCACTGTTGGATCATCTATGTTTTCAATGTTTTCCCCTCTTAGTGAGAAGACTATCTCAAGTTGACTTATCTCCAATGATCTGAAAAGATGGTTCTGTGATCATAATTAAGAAAGCATCAGGAAATGGGTCAAATATCAGCAGGGATGACCAATAAAGTAAATTGACTTACTTTGACTCTTTTTCACTCAGGTCCACATCATCATAGATAATAACTTCCTGAGACCTAAGTTCTAGGGTCAAGACAGGATCAAAATAGTCTATTATTAAGCATGGTTTATGTAATCACTGGCTTTCCAAATTATACTCAATTACCTAATTATCTAGGTACATCTTCAGGTCTGTTTTAGCAAAATCTGATCACAGAATATAGATAGGCTAGAAGAATAAAGAAAAATATTCTCTACTTGGGGAGAAATTCAACTGAAAAATTTAAAAAAATAGTGTAATGTCTCAGTATCTCAAAACATATATTTATATTAATTTGATTTCACATAGAGTTCCAGAAAAATATGAGTTGCTCAAAGACTCATTTTTAGACTAGGTTCCCATCTTTCTCTTTCTTTTCTCTTTCTTCTCTCTTTCTTCTCTCTCTCTCTCTTTCTTTCTGACAAAGTCTCACTCTTGTCCCCCAGGCTGGAATGCAATGGTGGGATTTCATCGGCTCACTGCAACCTCTGCCTGTTGGGTTCAAGCGATTCTCCTGCCTCAGCCTCCCAAGTAGCTGGGATTACAGGCACCTGCACCATAGCTGCCTAATTTTTGCATTTTTAGTAGAGACAGGGTTTCACCATGTTGGCCAGGCTGGTCTTGAACTCCTGACCTCAGGTGATCCATCCGCCTTGGCCTCCCAAAGTGCTGGGATTACAGGTGTGAGCCACCGTGCCTGGACTATGTTCCCATCTTTCTGGAATTGGACAAATAATATACTGCTAGAAAGGTGAGAGGTCTTTTCTTAACCCCAGTGGGGGGAGGGGGACAGCTTAACAAAATAGTAAGTTGATTTTTCTTCCATGGTTTTAATTTCAAATCGTTGGCAATTGCTTCTTTACAATAATCTTGCATAATGTTGAATCTGACTTAGTGCATAATAATAATTAGACATTTTCAGTTTAGGATATTCACATTCCTTGGCACTCTACATAGAATTACTTGATTTTCAGGTGATTTGCCACTGAACAAGTTTGATACCTTCTGGTATAATTATTCACTTCCTTATTTTATTAAATATCTTTAAATGTGGGTGGGTATGCAATGCATGTATATCCTAGGTCAGCTTTTTTCTTTTAAACACAGACCAAGGATATGTTGAGACGTGGGATTTTATCAGGTGTATATAATCATCATTTGTTTTTTAGTTTAGCAAACTCATATTTATGAAATATATATTTGAATTGTCAAGTTCGAGTGACATCCAGGTAGCCACAAGCTAGAGCCCCTAAACAAAAATTAACAAACAACAAAACCCATGACCCTCTTTTACTGACAAATTCAATATACTGAATGTGTATTGACAGCCTACTATGTATCAAGTACTGTGCTAATTTATGCACTATTGTTTTAATGGAAAAGCAAACAATATTCCAATGGCCCATTCTTGAGTCAGTTAGTTTGCTGGTGGCAATGTGATCATATTCAATGTATAATGTCTTAATTAGGATGACGGAAGTCAAGTCCTTCAAAAGGCAGTATGATAGAATGCAAAATGCATGAGTTTCATAGTTAGAGAGACTGGAATACAAATTCTGGATCACTTAAATATGAATGTAGGTCCTACAGCTTCTCTGAAAAGGTATTATAATATTTATTTTTCTAGAATTTTAAGAGGAACACATCTGTCCCAGGGCATGGAATATAGTAAAATATTTTTTTTTCTCAAAAGTAAAAGAAAAATACTGCCGTGTGAAACATCTTCCTTGATTTTGGTAGATCAATTTTTCATCAAATGTGGAAATGCAGGAAGGGTTACCATTTCTTTTCCCTGCCTCTGAACATACAAAAGCTGAGTACTTTTGGTCAGCAATAAGCAAATGGCACTTACCTAAATCAGGCAGCAAAATGGAAAATGCACTGTTGATTGACAAAAGACAAAAAAGAGTTAAGGGGTAAAAGCCATGTTCAGAAATATGAGCTGACATATCTCAAATAACATATTGATGATGCTGGATTTCCTTTCTTGCCCTGGGATTTTCCAACTCCAAGGAAAATGGTTTCTCTGATATTAACAGATGTCACAAGATGTGCACAGGATGTTACAGGAACAAAAACACAAAGGAAACATAGGTAATAGATGTTTCGGAAGAGAAGTTCAGGGGAGGCATTCAAGAAGGGATAATATTTGATCAAATTTTGAGGGAAAACCAGAACTTTAAGAATGAAAGAAGGCTGGAGGAGGACAGGTACATTCAAGAATAAGGGAATGTCATGCTCAAAGCATGGAGGAATGAGACACCATGGCAGAGTCTAAGCTCTATAGGCTATGTGGATGGGGTGGTAGTGAGTTAATTTTAGTGAGAGACAGAACTAGAGAAGTAGAATGGGGACAGCCACGAAGTATTTACTTGCTGGGGTAAGGAACTGGTTATTTGTTCTAAATGTTTTATGGAGCCAACAAACAGTTTTGAGAAAAAGGTAATCAGAGTTGCATCTTAAAAATATTAGCATTCTCATCTGGATCAAATATTATGGGACTGCAGGTTATCATGCCAATAATTTTCTCTCAGAAAACATCTAATCTGCTAAGGCCAGGGTCTGCCTTTGTGCATAGGGTCTTGTTGACCACAGGAGGTAAACTCCCTCTTCTTTCATAGTCAGGACTACAATTTATAAACCTCATGTTCTGTTGGTAGATGTAGATCCAACTGACAATTGGACTTAAAATTACAAAACTCAGCTGAGTACAGTGGCTCACGCCTGTAATCCCAGTACTTTGGGAGGCCGAGGTGGGTGGATCACTTGAGGTTGGGAGTTTGAGACCAGCCTGACCACCATGGAGAAACTGCATCTCCAATAAAAAAGTACAAAGATTAGCTGGGAATGGTGGCGCATGCCTGTAGTCCCAGCTACTTGGAAGACTGAGGCAGGAGAATTGCTTGAACCTGGGAGGCAGAGATTGTGTTAGCCAAGATCGCGCCATTGTACTCCAGCCTGGGCAACAAAGGTGAAACTCAGTCTCAAAAAAAAAAAAAAATCACAGAACTCTGAACTTTATATTCAAACTTCAGGGTAGAACAACATAATTCTATCTCACTATAGGTAATGACATTTGGCAAATTATTTTACCATCTTCTGCCCTCACAAAATACATCTCTATATCTGTATATCTACACTGATGTTCCCTGCCTTACAGTGGTCTGACTTGCGATTTTCTACTTTACAATGGTGTGAACGTAACATGCATTCAGTAGAAACCTACTCTGAGTACTCTTAAGACCATTTTGTTTCCACTTTCAGTACAGTATTCAATAAATTACAGAGATAGTCAATACTTTATTATAGGCAGGCTTTGTGTTGGATGATTTTGCCCAACTGTAGGCTGATATAAGTATTCTGAGCATGTTTAAGATGGGTTAGAAAGCTATGATGTTTGGTAGATGTGTTCAATTCACTTTTAACGTATTTTGGAATTGCAATGAGTTTCTTGGGACATATCCCCATCATAAATTGAGGAGCACCTGAATATCTACATCTGTATCTTATCTATTGCCTGCAAAGTGTCCTCAGAGTCCCCCTTCCATTATACGCAGGAAAAAACTGGAATGCTGTGGGTGTAAAAAGGAAGTGATATGCCCATGGTTGCACGTGGAATAAATGGCAGAACTGGTACTAGAATCTAGAATCCAGGTCCCCTCACGTCTCTTTCTAGTGCTAGTGAATTTGGAACTTCTCCCAAAACTGGCAGTCAGCCTAGGTTATCTCAGAGAGTCTAAGAATTTGCAATACACAAACTGTTCAGCTGAGCAGTTCATCTCCCTCTTCCACATACTACTGCTCTCAAGGGAGATTAATTAAATATGGAACAGTAGACAAATAAAAACTACTGGGACTTGCAGGGCCCAAAAAGCATAAAAGGACATGATAAGCAACATAATGCTTAGTGGTAACAACAGGAATAGGATGGTAAGGATGGTGAGAAAAGTTTCCTTTCTGGACTTTGCTTAAGATTTTCCCTCTACCTCATTTTCAAGCTTTTCTCCTTCACGTTCTCAAACGGGCATGCCACTTTCTCATTAATTAGTTTCTGTGGGTGTAGCTCAATCAAAAATCCACAAAAAAGGGTCAGGTGATGGCCAGGCCCTTGGTTTTAGTTTCTTACATCCCCTTCACTATTTCTGAAGTTGGATGGAGAACATCAGCCTGTGTTTCTACAGGTTAATCCTCCCACAGAAAGAGATTTAAAGGGACTTCTTACCTTAAGTTTTCTTTTGACTTGGTTTTCTTTATTTTAAATCTGTCCTTTTCTTTCTTAAAGAATTGTTGCAGTCTTTTCAGTGCTTCTTTTCCATCTAAACTAAGAGGAATCAGAGGATATAAATAACATGGCATTTAAGAGAGTACTAGAGATAGAAGGCTGTTGTATTATTAAATCAAATGCTGCATGTTCTCACTTGTAAGTGGGAGCTAAACAATCGGTATGCATAGACATAAAGATGGAAATAACAGACACTGGGGACTCCAAAAAGGGGGAGGGTGGAAGGAAGAATAAAGGTTGGAAGATTACCTATTGAGTACAATGTTCACTATTTGGGTAGTGGGTACACTAGAAGCCTAAACCTCAGCATTAGGCAATATATCAATGTGTCAGACCTGCACATATACCCCCGATCTATAAAATAAAGACCCAGAGGCTTTGGTTTCATGTCCCAAACACGTCCATCCCACTCAAGAAAAAGCAAGAAAATGCCTTATTGAATTCTATGCTTTTCTTCTTTGTTTTGATGTGATATGAAATAGCACACACCAGTCAACTATGAAGGGAGTAATTATATTTCAAGAAAAACTACCCCAAGTAGTCTTGTAGTCTCTATTTTGCAGATTTTATGAAGTAGTCTTCCCTTTAGAGGAAAAGATAACTTAGGGAAATGTAGTTTACAAACTGTACTAGAAATACATTACAGAAAATCCTGGCTTTTGACATTCTTACTGATTTTTAATGTACTGAATTAATACAGCAATGGTGATACATTGATTACTCAGCTGACAATTACAATTCTGTCAAATATCCTTTTAGGGCTTTTAGGGGATAGGGTGAGGGAATGATATGCCCACATCATGCCAGCCCACATCCCCAGTTCAGTCTCCTGTGTCCACTTGAACCCTTAAACTCCTAGCTTTTGACCATTGCTCTTTTCTTTTTCACAACATGTCCTTAATAACTAAACTTGTCAAATAATACCCAATTGAACAAATTTTATTCTTGATAACACTGAATCACTACACGTTATATTAAGCCCAAATCCCACAGTTAGCCCTACTCACTTACAAAGAGAAAGGTAAGTCATAACCATTGATTTGTTCCTGGAAAAGCTGCTACAGAATTCAAGCAAGTTTTATTAATATTTACTTTTCTTTTGTTATTTATTTGCTAACCCAATATCAAAGTCCTTTACTCTGGGAAATGGGTATTTCTCAAAAGAGAGAACAATGTGATTTAATAGGCATAGTATATATTGAGCACAATTACAAGTATTCTATTGATCACAATGGAGTATTAAAATCAGTTATCATTACTCTCAGTGTGAATCTTTCCTAAAAGATGATGATGGGAGTCAGGGGTGGCAATGGGGTGGAGGGGTTCCTTGCTTACAGCTGGCTTTACTAGACTAACAGGAAGTATCATTAGCCTACAAAGCCAAGAGAGAGAGAAACTCACTCTATCTGTGGATAGTTGTTCTTTGTCTTGTAGACATCTTCATACATTTGTTCTCTATTTTCTTCTGAAATTACAAGAAAATCCTACTTATATTCATTACAATAGCAATAGTTCAGATTCATATTTAACAAAGATTATTACTTACTACATATTTTGGTCTTTCTTTTGTTAAGTAGTTTTTACTGAAACCCACTGCTTTTAAAAGCATATAGTAAAAATACTTAAACCTCTATAAAAGTATCTATAAATAAAAATTAAGACTCATTTCCACCTGATTCTAAGTTTGAAATGATTTAGTCAAAGAAAGTTAGTTCTTCAATAGATTCCTTCTTCCCTCACTCCTTCCTGCATTTAATACATAACAATCAGAATTTACTAAGCATCAGACATTGCGCTGAATGCTGGGTAAACCGTGCAAAACAAGACACATCTTGAACAATCTCTTCCTTCACAGCATGGCTTTGGCCTAGCCCAATGCATAAGCTACACAGATATACTTTAATTGAATCCTAAAACAGAGTCTAAGGGAAAGAACATTGAATTAAGGGTCAGGATTTTCAGATTCAAAACTCAACTTTAACACACAATGAGCTTAAAGGAGTCACTTCTCTGTGTCTCAATTTTCTTTTTACAGTGAGGTTATTGGGTTTAATGATTTTTAAGGCTGTTTTCCCCTCTAAACTTCTGGGATTCTAAGAAGATAAATCAGAGTAACATTTGATTCTTTCTCCTCCATTGCTTTTTCTTTTTCTAAATCTATTTTACAAATAATAATTTTATATGTATGATGCATAGCATGTTTTGATAATTGTATACATAGTGTAATGACTAAGTTAAGCTAGTTAACATTTTCATTACCCCACATACTTTAGTGGTGAGAATTTTAAAATCTACTCTCAGCAATTTTCAAGTATATAATAATGTTATTAACTATAATCACTGTGTTGTACTATAAATCTCCTGAAGGTACTTCTCCTAATTGAAATTTTGTGTCCTTTGACCAACACCTCCCCATTGCTTTTTCATTTATTCGTTCATTCATTCAACAGATTTTTCTTGAATATCTAACATGCACCTTGCCTTATGGTAGGGGCTGGAGAAAACAGTATGCCCAAAGAAGGTAATAATCTAAGAGGGGAGACATTAATCAAAAGGTCACATAAGTATAAAATTACAGCCATGACAAGTACTATGAAAAAGAAGTCCATGGTACTATTAGATTGTACCAAAGAGAATATTCCCTTGGAGAATAATGACTGAGCTGAGATAAGAAGATTAAGAGTCAGGGATGCAAAGGGACCCAGGGGAGGAAACAGCATTTCAGAAAGGGAGGGGAAAAGCATATGAAAACACCCTGCTGTGGGAGCTTGGCAAATTATAGAAGCTAAAAGAAGGTCAGCATAAACTGGGTCTCAAAGATAAAAATTGAGTGTAGTGTGAGATAAGGCTCCAGAGGTCTGTAGGGGTAGGTTAGACAAGGACTGTAGATCATGTTAGAAGCCAATCTTAAAAGTATTGGAAAGCCAAGAAAGTGTTTTAAGTAAAAACATTCCCATATGAGACTTACATTATGAAAAGTTCAGGAAGGAAGTTAGTTCACTTTTACCGTAAGAATCTCTTACCAGCGTCTTCACATTTCTGATTCTAAAAGCATTTATTAGCACGTACCTCGGTATTGCTTCTCTTAGCTTCCCATCACCCTTTCCAATTGGTATTATTAAAATATGAGTAAGTAAAAGGCATCTTATCACTAATCAGCCATAGAAGCATTCTGTAATTCCTACTGGGAGTTTCAGAAATGTCTTCCTATACTTACCACTATTTGAGGCAAATGAGCTAGAGAAGTTCAACCTCGGTCTATGGGAGAAAATAAAAAAGACCATTTTTGAACCTTTAAAGTCTCATCACATTCATCTTGCTGAAAGACTGGAATAGTTCATGTCTGAATACGGCTATGAATTACCCATACCCTAAATATTAACCTATGCCAACAGATAAAGAGGGGTAGTTTTATGGTTATGACAAGTTTACAACTCTGTAGAGTAAATGTACTCACATCTCTTTCCTGGGGTACTCGACATCATCATACACCTCCTCCGAGACGGAACTTGGCTTAGAGACCCCTAGGTCTAAAGCTTCTTTAGTTGACTCCAAAACCTCCAGATACCCACCTGAAAGGAAATCAGAAACCCCCCTGAAGAACATCTCGTCAGCTGCCATCACAAGGTCATTCACACGTATCACTGGCAATGGAGGCAAGCATAAGAAAAGTCAGATTAAATATGCTAAAATTGAATTATAATATTGGCATGTATGATCCTTGGGCAAGCCACCTAACTTTGCAGAGCCTCAGTTACGATTATCTGAAGTAGAGGATAATGATGCTAACACTGAATCATGTAGTTTTGGCAAGGATTAAACACATATTTTGAAGGGTACTGGTTACCTAGTAAATAGTAACTCCCTTTTTTTATGGTTCTTCCTTTCATCACTGACCTCAGACTTTGAAGTCCACCAGGGTACATCCCTGGGGCTTATCTCTCTACACCTAGATGATTTTATCTAGTCTTAAGGCATTTCTTAAAGCAAAATTTCTCAGACAAGTTGACTGAGCACATATCAATATACATTATTCATTCATTCATTCTGGAGTATGCCAGGTTAACAAATGTATAGGGATTAATTTGTTAACCTGGCATACTATCTTCTGGCTAACTCCAGTTACAGTAAGTAGCTAAATGCAGATACTGGTTTACTCTACAGAGTTGTAAACTTGTCATAACCATAAAACTACCCCTCTTTATCTGTTGGCATAGGTTAATATTTAGGGTATGGGTAATTCATAGCCATATTCAGACATGAACTATTAATCAGACACATAAAGTAATATACTTGAGAAATAAATAATAAGCAAATTAACTTGTATCTATTTATTAAATGAACCAAGCAATAAGAGTTTATTCTCTAACAAGAAGTCAGTTAGCACATAGGCCCCAAACCATCTCAATGAATGTCAGTTCTCAGAGGCATAAGGTCCTGCTTTTTCTCAAGGAGTTATCAATAAATTTCTCCAACACAAAACAAAGATGCTGAACACACAGTTGCTTAATTCCTAGTCTGCAGCATTTTTTTTTTTTTCCTTCCTCGATCCTTCCTTTTGGCTGAAGCAAACGCAAAAGTTTATGGCTTCATTTTAAAAACACTGACAACTCTCAAATTTACATCTCCAATTTAGATGTCTCTCATGAATTCCAGATACTTTATCAGCCTTCACACCATTTCCTTTCGGTTGTCTAAACATGTTACATTCCAAACCAAACTCATAATTTCCCTCTGCAAGTTTGCTCTTCCTGAAGTTTATTCAATTTCATAAAAGGGGCAATTCCATCCTTTCTGTTGCTCAGGCCCAAAACCTTGGAGACAACCTTGATTCATTTCTCTCTCATTTCCCACTTCCAATCCAAAGCCATCTGTCCACTATAGTTTCAAATTATATTCCAATTTCAAACACATCTCAACAACTCTACCACAGTATCTTCCTCCAAGCTACCACCATTTCTCACCTAAGTTATTGCAATAACCTCCTAACTGGTCTCTCTGATTTATCTTACATTTTATTTTCAAGACAGAAGCCACATGATTTTTTAAAATACAAATCAGATCATGTCTTTCCTGTACTTTCGAAAGCTTTCAATGGTTTAAAAAATCTCATTTATGGTCAATGCTAAGATTCTTGCAATGTTCTACAGAAGCCCCTTGTTATTTCTGTGACCCCATTTCCTACTATACTCTTTCTAAGTCACTCTGTTCTAGTCACACTGCCCTCCTTCCGGCTCCTCACACATATCTGGCAGACTTCTGCCTCAGGGATTTGCACTTTTTTGTTTTTCTCCTCCAAGGTCATTCTTATCCCAAATACACATATGGCTCTCTTCCTCAACTACTTAAGAAAAACGGCAGCTTCTGTCACCTCCACTTGCTGCCTTAACTCTCTTTCCTTGCTTTATTTTTTCGTAATATTTACTGTTAATATCATTCCACATAGATCTTTTATTATTTATTGTCTGTCTCCTCTGATCAGAAAGTAACCTCCATGAGAATAGGAATTTTTGTCTGTTTACTGCTGTACACCCCCATTTCCTAGAACAGTGCTGGGCACATAAAAAGCACTTAATATTTTTGAATTTCAAATGATTTGAATGCATGTGTTTTCTAACTAGTGAATGTAGTGTATTACCTTTTAGTGTTTACTGATATTTTAAAATTTATATCTACTATCTTAGTACATATTTTAATTTTTTTCTTCTCTTTATCTAACTAAAGTTTCTTCTCTTTCTGCCATTGTTTTCTTTTTTATTTGTTTCTTTCACTTGTTATCCTTTAGTAGCCACAAGCGTGACCACTATCCTGACTTCTAATCCCAGCAGGACTTATTTTTGAATGTTATAATGGAATAATTTAGTATGTGCTCTGTGGTGTCACTTATTTTCATTCAATATTATATTTGTGAGATTTATCCATATTGTCGCAAATCATTTTAATCGGCTCATTCCGATGACTTTATTCTATTGTGTGAATAAGTTACCATTTGTTTATCCATTCTACTTTCGATGGGCATTTGGAGAGATTCCACTTTGGGGCTCTTATAAAAAGTTTGGCTATGAACGTTTTGTATGTGTGTTTTGGTGCGTTAAAGTATGCACTTACACTGGGATATATACAGAAGTATGGAATTAATAGGTGATAGGATATGCATATGTTCAACTTTAGTGCTGCCAAACAGTTTACAAAATGAATGTCCCAGCTTACAATCTCCACAGAGAATGAGAGTTTTAGTTGCTTCATATATTCACTAACACTTGATTTTTTTTAGTATTTTTTAAAATGTAGCCAATTTGGTGAGCAGAAGTTGAACTTTAATAGTGTATTTGCCTTTAGGATAGTCTCTTTGGGGAAGGGCCTGTTCAATATTTTTCTAATTTCACTATATTTCTTTTTTAAAAAAATCGACTTCTACTTTATATTTTCTGAATACCAAGCATTTGTAGAAGATGTATATTCAAAATATGAGTCGTTTATCAAATATGTACATATTTGATACGTGAATGATATATGTAAATAATGCAAATATCTTCTCCTACCCAGTGACTTGCCTTCTCACTCTTTTAAAAAAAAGTTTTTAAACAATTTACTTTATGTTTGTTCTGAGACACATTGCAGAATGAGCAGGTTTGTTGTGCCATAGTGGTTTCCTGCACCTATCAGCTCATCTAGGTTTTAGACACTGCATGTACTATGTATTTGTCCTAATGCTGTCTGTCCCCTTGCCTTCTACCCCTAACAGGCCCCAGTATGTGATGTTCACTTCCCTGTGTCCATGTGTTTCTCATTGTTCAATACCCACTTATGAGTGAGAAAGTGTGGGGTTTGGTTTTCTGTTCTTGTGTTAGTTTGCTGAGAATGATGGCTTCCAGCTTCATCTCTGTCCCTGCAAAGGACATGAACTTACCCTTTTTTATGGCTGCATAGTATTCCATGGTGTATATGTGCCACATTTTCTTTATGCAGTCTATCATTGATGGGTTGGTTCCAAGTCTTTGCTATTGTAAATAGTGCTACAATAAACATACATGTGCATATATCTTCATAGTAGAATGATTTATAATCTTTTGGGTATATACCAGTAATGGGATTGCTGAGTCAAATGGTATTTCTGGTTCTAGATCCTTGAGGAATCACCACACTGTCTTCCATAATGGTTGAACCAATTTACACTCTGACCAACAGTGTGAAAGCATTTCTATTTCTCCACAGCCTCACCAGCATCTGTTTCCTGACTTTTTAATAATCACCATTCTAACTGACATGATATGGTATCTCATTGTGGTTTTGATTTGCATTTCTGTAATGACCAGTGATGATGAGCTTTTTTTCGTATGTTTTCTGGTCATGTAAATGTCTTCTTTTGAGAAGTGTCTGTTCATATGCTTCATCTACTTTTTGATGGGTTGTTTTTTTCTTGTAAATTTGTTTCAGTTCCTCGCAGATTCTGGATATTAGACCTTTGTCATATGAAAAGATTGTAAAAACGTCCTCCCATTCTGAAGGTTGCCTGTTCACTCTCATGATAGTTTCCTTTGTTGTGCAGAAGCTCTTTGGTTTAATTAGATCCCATTTGTCAATTCTGGCTTTTGTTGCTATTGCTTTTGGTGTTTTAGTCATGAAGTCTTTGCCCAAGCCTATGTCCTGAATGGTATTGCCTAGGTTTTCTTCTAGGGTTTTCAGGGTTTAAGGTTTTACATTTAAGTCTTTAATTCATCTTGAGTTAATTTTTTGTATAAGGTATAAGGAAGGGGTCTGGTTTCTGTTTTCTGCATATGGCTAGCTAGTTTTCCCAGCACCATTTATTAAATCGGGAGTCCTTTCCCCATTGCTTGTTTTTTTCAGGTTTGTCAAAGATTAGATGATTGTAGATGTGTGGTGCTGCCTTCTCACTCTTTTAACAGTATATTTTAATGAATATATCCTAGCTCTTCTAACTATTTCAAGGCTAAAGAAAATTAATACTGTTACTCTCTTCCCAAACAATTACCAACCTTAGGACACTTTAATTACATCCTCAATATAATTACTAAGAATGCTGAATATTTTATAACATTTTAGTCCTTCTTCAATTTGACATTATTTTGTTCAGTTAATGTTTTGGCTTTTTTTTTTCTTGCATCCAAAACTTTCTATCTGTGATTATTTTCCTTCTGCCTGAAGCACATGCTTTAGAATTTCCTTCAGTGCATTTTATCTGGGCAATAAAATATCCCAGTTTTATTTGTCTGATAATATCTTACTTTTCTTTCATTTTTGAAAGACATTTTCATGAGAAATAAAATTTCAGGTAGACATTTAATCTCTTTAAGCAAAATGGTATTCTTGTTATACACTCTTAAGAACTTAGTCAGAACTCAGTTGTGTTTTTTTCTTCTTGTAGGTGACTGATTTTTTTCCCCTTGTTTTTAAGGTCTTTTAAGATATTCTCTTATTCTTTAATGTTCTTCATTTTGCATGGCTAGGCATAGATTTCTTTTCTTTATCCTTCTTGAGAATTTTAGGGTTCCTGGATTTGCAAATTTATCTCAACAATTTTGGAAAATTCTCAGGTAGTTTCTGTTTTATCTATTATTTCTTCTTCCTCATTTTTCCAGTATCCTTTTATGACATTCTGATTTTATTGCTATTTTAAGACTTCTCACTTTATCTTCCATGAATTTTATCCTTTCTTACACTCTTTTTTGAAATCATTTTCCCCTGTAGAATGAATTTTAAATAATTTCTTTAAATTTATCTTTCAGTTCACTAATTTTCTCTTTAGCTGTAAGTAATGTGATATAAAATGCAATCACTGCATTTTATCAAATTATCAATTACTTTTTCTTTTTCAAATATTTTAAAAATATGGTTATTTCCTATTCACATTATCCTCTATTTTTAAAACATATTAAACATTTTATGGGTTGTACCTGATAATTCTAATATCTGCAATATCTTGTAGGTTTGTTATGCTATCTGTTCTGCTGGTTTTCCCTCATTGTGAGTTGTTTCCTTGTGTTTGGTTATTTTTGAATATCAATTGTTAATATTCTAAAGAATATTTTGAGTGAATTATTTGAAATCTAGGTTAAAAGTAACTAGGGATTTGGATTTCGGTAAAAACCATCAAGGCCAAAGTTAGCTTTGGCATGCACCTCCCAGGTTTCTTGGCTACTACAGGCCTGTGGGTGCTTTCTTTATAAGTCAGTTCTGTGATACTTTTATGAATGTTTTAAAAATTTTATTCTTCACTTTGTTTTAGTCAAGAGAGTCATTCGTATTGTCTAGTACACCATATTTTTAGATACTAAAGTTTGATTTATCCTTTCATTCTAAAAAATTAAGTTGGGTTTCTCCTGTGTGCCCAATAGTGTGCCAGGTTACAGAGATAGAGAAAAAATACCAAATGGTCTGTGATTTCAAGGTACCCACAGTGTGCCATGGGGGAATAATATATAAATTTTGAATTATAAAGTAAGGCATGATATAATTTTTCAATATATAAAATAAATGAAAAGGACTAATAGTTATTTAACATAGGAACCAGAAACTTTATATGCATTAGCAAAAAGCCTTAGGAATTTAATAGTAGTATCACTACTTACACATGAAAGTAAGTGCATTTCCCAAGATTACAGGGTAAGTACAGAAATGCTTTATTTCAGATCCTATTACTGTGGTCATTCTGTTGCTGTTGAAGTATCAACTGAAAGGGTAGCAAAACCAGGAGTGGAAAAAGTGATACCAAGTCACTGGGATATTGTCTGTGTCCCTGGATCCAACCATGACTAGACTTTCTGCTAGGTGAATCTCCTTTCCTTTTTGTGTTTACCATAGTACAGTTTGATTACTGTTGCTTGCAATCAAGGGTCCTGACTAACATGAAGGTAAAATGCAACCCGAATAAAGTCAACAAATGATATCATAGTATATCACCAGTACATGTCAATGATGTGAGCCTAGACAACGGGAGCCAGTATATGTAAAAAGAAGAATAAACATTTGCTGAGTACCTGTCATATGATATACTGTCAGGTTTGGTCCTCATAAAAGCCCTGTGAGGTCCATCTTATGATGATCCCTTTTTATAAATGAAGAAACTGAGCTGCAAGTACATGAAGTCACTTACCACACAGTTTACTAACCAGTTAGATTTGAACTCAAGACTTCTGCTTTGAAATTCAGTGTTTTTTTTTTTTTTTTTTTTTCCACTACTGCGTAGCTCCCTCACTAGGGCAAGTCGCTTGGCACATAATAGATGTTCAATAAATATTGGTAAAATAAATTAAAATTTTTGTCATGTTCAGCTTTAAAAAAAAACTGGTAATGATGAAGAGGATCAGGAAGAAATGCAACTTACAGTGGCCTTGGGAGTCCCTGGCCAACTTTGGACCCTCAGGGCAGGGATTTGTCTGGATGACATCAGTCATGGCCTCCTGCTTTCCAGCCAACATGTTTCTTCTACCCATGTGGACGCTGGTCATCTGGAGTTTTTCAGGTGTCTCTTGATAGGCATCTGCCTAAACATATGCAAAAGGAAGAGTACTATAGGGCTCTGACTTACCTAATCAGTTCTTTGCTTACTCGTACAGTGTTTCATTCATTCCTCAGGGATAACAATTATTTATCATTTATTTAACATTAAAATAATATCTTACTAGACTCTAAGTTTCCTGGAGGTGCAGACTATATTCTTCATTACCTCTGAATGTCCAATGAATGCCTGGCAAAGAGGCAGCTTGCAGGAAACAGTCAGGACATAGGGTGTACTGAGTATAGGGCAGGGTTTTTATATTTCATATAACTTAATCATCATGATACCCTATGAGAAAAGTATCATCAGTCCTCTTGATCAAGAGTTTAGAAAGTTTAAATAACTGGTCACTGGTTCCACTGTTAGTATCCACTTAGGCAGGACTTGACCCCAGAACCTTGTTCTAAGGGATGCTGTGTATTCCTTTTCATTTCCTTCTTTTTGCCTACATTTTATCTTCCCACTCACCATTTTTCTGTTCCCTGTCACTTCTTTCTTCACTCACCTTCTCTAGCATTTTCAAGCACTTACTGAAGGCAAGACAACATACTAAGCTCTAGAAGTAGAGACAGAGTTTCTTAATACTTTGGTCTTGGATATAATGCATGCAAATGATTAATTAGGGTATAATGTGATAAGTGTTATTTACAGCAGTATTGCTCACTGTCATTGAAACTGAGAGGATGAAGAGGTTGGTTCTCTTGGCTGGGAGATGGGTTAGAGAAGATCTTGAAAAGCAGATTTTATTAAACTGTATTTTCCAAATATCAGTAAGAGATTGATAGAGCGGATAAAGGAGTATCTGACAGATACACCAGCACAAGAAACGGCACAGGGGATTTGGGGAAGTGTTCATGTCCTTATAAGGGTAGCAAGGAGGCTGATGATAAGGGAAGAGTTGAAGGAAAAAGATGAGGGAAGACAGCCTGGAGATGAGGTTGAGAAAATAAACGAGAATGGGGCTGAGGTATGAAGAGTCTTGTATGTAATGCAAAGAGTTTGGCCTTTAGGAGTCAGGGAGGGGAAAACCCTGATCAAATTTACATTTCAAAAATGTTCTGAATAGATTGACAGGAAGAGATCCTGAAGAGAGAAAAAATTAGAGTATTTTTGGCGATCTAAGTATTTTATAATTGTCCAGTGAAAATGAGAGAAGGGTATTGTCCTTCTGACTACAACAGAGTAGACATGAGGATTGATTATGAAAATATATTTGAAAGTACCTGGGAAAAGGCAATGTAATTGATAGGTATAAGGAGCAAATTATCCTGAGTTTTGGGTGGGATATTGGGCAAACTGTCAGAAGAATAAGAGGACAGGCATTCTTTTAAATCAGATTACTAAGAATTAAATGTATAAGTGGGGGAAATGACAAGAAGGTAATGAGGTCAGTATTTTGCACAAATACAGTGACCATCATTCTTCAGTGTAGTCCCGTAATGAAGGCAGTCCCCTCACTCACCTAATGTATGCTAAATAACATTGAACAATTTCTGAAACCCAAAGTCCCTCCATAAAAGAAGGAAGTGACCCTTTGTTAGTAGTTTAACCCTGTATCTGGCTTATGCCACAGAGCCAGCATTGAAAAAGAGCAGAGCTTATGATTTTTCATGCTAATATCCTTGGTCATGTATCTCTCCTGCCCTCTCATATGCTCCTAATCAAAGTACCTTGAAAGCATGGTTTGAATGTGGTTCCTTTTCTGTGTTTTTAGGTTCCAATTCACATGGCTCTTTTTCCTTCATTTTTTTATCTTCATGTTTAGCACTGAAATGTGAAGAGATACAAGAGAAAAAAAATGAAGCTTAGAGTGTTTAAATCATAGTGTACTGCTCAATCCTAAATAAAATGAATGGAAAAAATAGATTTAAACAAATATGAATCATTTTTTCTTAGATGAAGGGACTAGAATCAGATTGATTATATACATAGCTTCCCTGAGTTTCTGTCTGTTCCAGTTACTGCAGAGTGTCAATTTCTGCTTAAAATCTTCTAACTCTCCACTGCTTGAAGGATAAAACTCAGGTTTCATTGTGATCTGGCCCCTGCCTTTCTTTCCAAACTCATCTCCTGCTGATTTTTAACTCCGCTCTTGCTTGAGTCTAGACTCTCAGAATTCCTCAAACCCACCACTCAACTTGAGCAACTCTCTTTTTGTTATTATTATTTTTAGATGTGCCTTCCACATCTTATATTGCTGGCAAATGCAACGCCCTTCATGATATGTCCAAATCATCTTACCTCTGAGCATGCTTCCCTGATTCTCTCAAGCAGTCATGCATTCTCTACTCTTCTAACAGTTCTTCTACGTTGTCTTACAATACATGTGTCTATGATTATCTCCAATTTCTCCACATTGCCTTGTCAACTACTAAAAATCAATGCTGTGTAATCCATGGTAGGAATAGCTGGTTTTCATGCCTCACTTCTGTGTTGCGAAACTTCCATAGCAGTGATCATATTTTATTGTGATTTCCTATTTATTTGGTCATTTTACCCTCCAGGAAACCCCTCGCCCCCAACTACTCTAGCTTCCCCTCGCATCTTGGATCAAGGGTAGAAAATATGTCCTATTCTTTTTTATACCTCAGAATCTAGCAGTGTCTGAAGAGTAAAAGCTCAAAAAGTGTTGCACTAAATAATCATTTAACCTGTGCCTACCATGTGCCCAGCACTGTGCTAGTGCTACAAGATATTTATGAGAGTTATAAATTTAGGGACAAGCAGGAACTCAGGGAGAGAGAGTAAGGTAGCCCACCCAGCTAAAGCAGATTTTCTCCATGATTCAGCACTTACGTTTTTAGACTCAACCAGGAAATTTTGATATTTGCTTCTGCAGAGCTTACCAACCATGCTTTTTCTAATGTATTAGAATAACTCCAGGGAGGAGGGCTAGAAACAGACTCTGAAGAGGCAGGTAAGAGCACTGCTATGTGCCAGGACACTGCTCTGGACCCAGGAAATGTGAGAGGTACCAGAAACACCAAGAACAATAAAACATTGGCCCTACATACAAGGAGCTCCCAGACAAGAAGGGGTGAATTGGCATGTTAGCAAACTACATACAACACCATTTATGCAAACATATGTGTACCTTACAGTGGCACCACAGGCAAGGGACTGGTTACTTCTGAGGGAGTGGAATGAAGGAAGGGTTCTTACATGAGGGGATGTTGATGGATTAGTAAAAGCCTTGCCAGATGTTAAATTGGGGTGAATGAATGACTTAAAAGAGCAAAGACAGAGAGACTTTAAACAGTAGGGTACATTTTAGGAATTGTCAGTTCTTGGGAATTCATGTTACTGTTATTTGCCTGTTTGATTATGTGACTCTCCTACTAATTTGGGAGCTCCTCAAAGCAGTAGCAAGGTCTCCATCGCTGCAAGAGACCGAGTGGTGAGCACATATCTGGCACACGTTGGGTACTCAGTAAATGTTTGCTGAGTGCAGCATGGGCTAGAATGAGATCAGAGGTGGAGACAAGGCAGGATCACGGATCACTTCCTCTGTACTAGGTACCTTGCAAGATGCCAGGAAAACAGAACCAGGCTAGTTCAGTTTGGAAACATAACTGGCCCATAGAAGAAAACTAGTTCGGTCATCAGAAAGTCAGTGGTTGGACAGATGCTTTTCTTTTTGAAGAGAAAACTCACCTAGGTTCTTGATAGGGGAAATTCTTCCAAGGCTGAAAGTAAAGAGGAAAATGTTATTTTCATAAATTGACCTAAATTAGGCTCTGTTATTTGGTTACAGATTATTAGAGACTACAACAAAAGGTGAGGGGAATGAAGCCTCAGTATAGAGAAAAGGCAGACAGTGACCACAGAAAGTTCCAGGAACTGTTGTGGTGGGGCTAAAGATCAATCGGAAATGAAAACAAGCATTTCTGAAGTTATAAGGCATGCCCAAAGGAATGTATGTTGTGACTCAGGAAAAGTAATTGCTGTATGCATACCTTTCCAGGAATGCATCTGTAGCATAAAGAACTTCTAAATCCTATGAGAAAATATGAATTTGTGGTATTTAAGCAATATTTCAGTGGGCAAATTGGTATTCAAAAGTGCACAAGTAATGCTGGAATTTCTCCCTTATTCACTAATCATGTGCTCTGTGATCACCACTCAAATCATGCATGATCTATATTTGGCTCCATTAAAATTATGTCCCAATGATCACAATGTAGCCCCTCATTTATTCAGTGATCATATATCTGGTGCCATTCATTATTTGAAATCTGTCTATGAATCCTGAAGAGAGCAGAAAATATCTAAGCATTTAAAGTGCCATCACAAAATCCAGGCTGTTGCTCATTATACTCTCCTTTGAGGGCAGCCCTGCAGACCATTTATTCAGGGACTATTGGTTCTCATTTTACACATAATTCTAGCAAATTAGATGCAGCAAATGGTCAAATGACAAGTCAAACAGACCTTGTTTTATATCTTTATTACATGATTTACAGGTTACCAAACCTCTCTGAGCCTTAATGTTGTCATCTATAATATGGGAGCAGTGATATCAGCTCACACGGTAACTACAAGGATTAAGTGCTACTCTATGAACAAGTGCTGTCACATCAGAGGGATTTGGTACGTGCTTGACCACATGAAAAACTCATTGCTAGACACAAAAATACTGACAGTAGGAAAAAAAAAAAAAAAGGAGAAAAGAATACAGAAAACTGACTTGTGATCTGCAAAGGCTCAAGAGCATCTCATAAGAAGATCACTGAAGATGGCCAATTAGGAGCAGCTGAGGATTGCAGCTCCCAGTGAAAGCACAGAGGATGAGGGGATACCGCATTTCCAGATGGATTTTTATTGCCCACAGACCAGGAGATTCCCAGGTGGAAGAGTCCCACAGGTTGCCAGCGCGGCTGTGTTGGCCAGTGTGGCAGTTCTCTACAAAATACACAGGTCCAGGCACTGTTTTAGCTGGCAATTGGAGCTCTGGGAAGGCAGAGTCACCCATTCATCTGATTAAAAATGGGACTGAAACAGGGAGCCAGGCCAGGAGATTCCCGGGCAAAAAAGCCCCACAAATCTCAGTGCTGCTGTTTCAGCCAGAACATTGGATCGCTGCATGGGAAATCACAGTGCCTTTTCAACAGGTGACTGGAACACCTGGGAGACAGAGTCAACCTTTCAACTAAAAAAAAGGCTCTGAGGCAGGGAGCCAGGTGATCAGGCTCAACTGGTCCTACCCCCACAAAAAAAACCAGCAATTGGAAACGCTCTGGGTTGAGAGTTTCACAGCAAGCACAGCTGAACCTGGGAAGGTCCAGCTCTGTGGGGGAGGGCCATCTGCCATTACCGAGGCAGTCCACCACTACTTTGGTAGCCTGCCATTGTTGAGGCAGCCCACTGTTGCCGAGGCAACCCGCCATTACAGAGCTAGGTCACCATTCCTGAGGCAGTTCTAACTACACCCATATAAACAGGACTGCAGGGAAGTTCACATGGCAGCTGGGCGGAGTCCACAGCAGCTGAGAAAAGCCTCTGCAGGCAGACAGTGACTAGGCTGCCTCCTCGCTGGGAAGGGCAGCCCTGAAAAAAAAAAAGACAGCAGCACAACGGAAACTCATAAAGCCCTAACTCCCCAGGACAGCGCACCTGGGGAGAAAAAGGGGGGTTATGAGTTCTGCTGCAGCAGACTTAAACATACCTGCACAGCAGCTCTGAATGAACAAGGGAGATGACAGTTCAGCACTTAAGTTCCTATAAAGGACAGACTGTCTCCTCAAGTAGCTCCCTGACCCCCGTATATCCAAAGAGTCACCTAATAAAGGAGAGCTCAGACTGACATTGGGCAGGTATCCTTCTGGGACAAAGATAACAGAAGAAGAAACTCGCAGCAACACTTACTGTTCTGCAGCCACAGTGCAATCAAGTTAGAACTCAGAATTAAGAAACTAACTCAGAACTGCCCAGCTTCATGGAAACTGAACAATTGGCTCTTAAATGTTGACTGGATAAACAATGAAATGAAGGCAGAAATAAAGATGTTCTTTGAAACCAATCAGAATGAAGACGCAACATACCAGAATCTCTGGGATACATTCAAAGCAGTCTCTAGAGGAAAATATATAGCAATAAATGCCCATATGAGAAGCAAGGAGAGATCGAAAATTGGCACCCTATCATCAAAATTGAAAGAGTTAGAGGAGCAAAATCAAAAACACTCAAAACCTAGCAGAAGACAAGAAATAACTAAGATCAGACCAGAACTCAAGTAGATAAAGACAAAAAAAAAAAAAAAAAACCCTTCAAAAAAATCAATGAATCCAGGAGCTGGTTTTTCAAAAAGATGAACAAAACTAGCCAGATTAATAAAGAAGAAAAGAGAGAATAATCAAATAGATGCAATAAAAAACGATAAAGGGGTTATCACCACAGATTCCACAGAAATTTAAACCATCTTCAGAGATTATTACAAACAACTCTATGCACATAAACTAGTAAACCTGGAAGAAATGGATAAATTCCTGGACACTTGCATCCTCTCAAGCGTAAACCAGGAAGAAGTCGAAACCCTGAATAGACCAATAACAAGGTCTGAAGTTGAGGCAGCAATTAATAGCCTGCCATCCAAAAAAAGCCCAGGTCCAGAAGGGTTTTCAGCCAAATTTTACCAGACATACAAAGAGGAGCTGGTACCATTCCTTCTGAAACTATTTCAAATAATCCAAAAAGAGGGAATCCTTCCCAAATCATTTTATGAGACAAACATCATCCTGATACCAAAACCCGGCAGAGACTCAGCAAGAAAAGAAAACTTCAGGCCAATATCCATGATGAACATAGATGCAAAAATCTTCAATAAAATACTGGCAAGCTAATTGCAACAGCACATCAAAAAGCTTATCCACCATGATCAAGTATGATTCACCTGGGAATGCAAGGCTCGTTCAACATACGCAAGTCTATAAATGTAATTCACCACATAAACAGAACCAAAGACAAAAACCACATGATTGTCTCAATTGATGCAGAGAAGGCCTTTGACAAAATTCAACAACGCTTTATGCTAAAAAACCCTCAATAAACTAAGTATTGATAGAACCTATCTCAAAATAATAAAAGCTATTTACGACAAACCAACAGCCAATATCATACTGAATGGGCAAAAACTGGAAGCATTCCCTTTGAAATCTGGCACTAGACTAGGAAAGCAGGAAGTCAAATTGTCTCTATTTGCAGACAACATGATTGTATATCTAGAAGACCCCATCGTCTCAGCCCAAAATCTCCTGAAATTGATAAGCAACTTCAGCAATGTCTCAGTATACAAAATCAATGTACAAAAAATCACAAGCATTCCTATACACCAATAACAGACTTAAAGAGAGCCAAATCAAGAACGAACTGCCATTCACAATTGCTATAATGAGAATAAAATACCTAGGAATACAACTAATAAGGAACATAAAGGACCTCTTCAAGGAGAACTACACGCCACTGCTCAACAAAATAAGAGAGGAAACAAACAGATGGAGAAACATTCCATGTTCATGGTTAGGAAGAATCAATATTGTGAAAATGGCCATACTGCCCAAAGTAATTTACAGATTCAATGCTATCCCCATTAAGCCACCAATGACCTTCTTCACAGAACCGGAAAAAGCCATTAAACTTCATATGGAACCAAAAGAGAGCCCACATAGCCAAGTCAATTCTAAGCAAAAAGAACAAAGTGGGAGGTAACACACTGCCGGACTTCAAACTATACTACAAGCCTACAGTAATCAAAACAGCATGATACTGGTACCAAAACAGAGATATAGACCAATGGAACAGAACAGAGGCCTTGGAGGCAACACAACATATCTACAACCATCCGATCTTTGACAAACCTGACAAAAACAAGCAATGAGGAAAGTATTCCCTGTTTAATAAATGTTGTTGAGAAAACTGGCTAGCCATGTGCAGAAAGCAGAAACTGGACCCCTTCCTCACACCTTACACTAAAATTAACTCCAGATGGATTAAAGACCTAAACATAAGACCTAACACCATAAAAACCCTAGAAGAAAATCTAGGCAAAACCATTCAGGACATAGGCATAGGCAAGGACTTCATGACCAAAACACCAAAAGCATTGGCAACAAAAGCCAAAATAGACAAATGGGATCTAATCAAACTCCACAGCTTCTGCATGGCAAAAGAAACAGTAATTAGAGTGAATCAGCAACCAACAGAATGGGAAAAAATTTTTTGCCGTCTACCCATCTGACAAAGGGCTGATATCCAGAATCTACAAAGAACTAAAACAGATTTATTTACAAGAAAAAAAGAAGCCCATTCAAAAGTGGGCAAAGGATATGAACAGACACTTCACAAAAGAAGATGTACATGAGGCCAACAAACATGAAAAAATGCTCATCATCACTGGTCATTAGAGAAATGCAAATCAAAACTACATTGAGATACCATCTCACACCAGTTAGAATGGCGATCATTAAAAAATCTGGAGACAACAGATGCTGGAGAGGATGTGGAGAAATAGGAACACTTTTACACTGTTGGTGGGAGTGTAAATTAGTTCAACCATTGTGGAAGACAGTGTGGTGATTCCTCAAGGACCAAGAAATAGAAATTCCATTTGACCCAGCAATCCCATTACTGGGTATGTATACAAAGGATTATAAATCGTTCTACTCTAAGGACACATGCACATGAATGTTCATTGCAGCACTGTTTACAATAGCAAAGACCTGGAACCAACCCAAATGCCCATCGATGATAGACTGGACAGGGAAAATGTGGCACGTATACACCATGGAATATTATGCAGCCATCAAAAATGATGAGTTCGTGTCCTTTGTAGGGACATGGATGAACCTGGAAACCATCATTCTCAGCAAACTGACACAAGAACAGAAAATCAAACACTGCATGTTCTCACTCATAGGCGGGTGTTGAACAATGAGAACACATGGACACAGGGAGGGGAGCATCACACACTGGGGTCTGTTGGGGGGAAATATGGGAGGGACAGTGGGGGGTGGGGAGTTGGGGACAGATAGCATGGGAGAAATGACAGATATAGGTGATGGGGAGGAAGGCAGCAAATCACACTGTCATGTGTGTACCTATGCAACAATCTTGCATGTTCTTCACATGTACCCCAAAACCTAAAATGCAATAAAAAAATAAAAAAAGAAGAGCATCAACTATGTCCACTCGGTCCCTTATATTCAAGAACATGCCAAGTTATTAAGAAAGAAGACATCAGATTCCACTCACTGAGCTTAAAAGACAGAGATGAACACAAAACATATCTGAGAGTTAAGATATTTTAAAATTAAAAATAATCTTATGTTTTACTTAAAATTGGGATAAAATGGGATAAAATTCAGTTACTTAAAGAGTTCACTTGCGCAGAACAGTTTATTATTTGCTGATGTTGCCAGGTACTTGAAGCAGTTTAATAGGCTATTTCTACTCCCATTAGTAGAAATAATAATCATTTGTATTTTTCTAGTGACAAAGTGTATCCACAAATCAATGATTCTTACCAGCATGCATAAGAAAACTAAAACAGAGAGATGAGGCATTTAGACTAAATGTATCCATTGAGAAAAGAGTAGAAACTTAACTGATCCCATTAAAACACTCGGTAAAGGCCTTCTATGAGCCAGGCACAGTACTAGGTACTTAAATACTTGGTTTGCCTTACTTCTTCCAGATATTCAGTGAAACAAGTATTGGTCACTTTACTTATTGAGCATCTACTACTGCAGATGCAGTAACCACAAGACATATGCTTCCTGTTCTCATGGAAAATACACCTTTTCTTTTCTTTTTTCTTTTCTTTTCTATACAGGGTCTCAGTCTGTCTGCTGCCCAGGCTAAAGTGCAGTGGTATGATCTCAGCTCACTGCAACCTCCACCTCCTGGGCTCAAATGGTTCTCCTGCCTCACCCTCCCAAACAGCTGGAACTATAGGTGTGCACAACCATGGCTGGATAATTTTTACTTTTTTTTTTTTTTTTTTTTTTTGTAGAGAGAGTGCTTCACCATGTTGCCCAGGTTGGTCTTGAACTCCTGGGCTCACATGATCTGTCTGCCTTGGTCTCCCAAAGTGCTGGGCTTATTGGTATGGGCCACAACGCCTGGCCAAGAATATACCATTTTACAGAGGACATATCTGAGTCTCAGAGAGGTGAAATACTCTGTTCCAAGCACTTACTAATAAGCTGTTTACTTTCATTTATCTTATATTCATTCTCACAAGGACCTCAGATGTGGCTGCTAAATGGACATTGAAGATCACATAGGCAGGAGTTGAGACTGAGGCCAGCAGTGATTCTGCCTGGGCCGTAATGAGGTTGCTATGCTGCCTCCAGGTGGCACCTGGCACCACATCCAGCAGGAGCCCAGAAAGCATGCCTTAATGGATCTGAAAGCCAGGATATGCCTGGATTGTGCCACAGAACTCTTCTCTCTGAAAGTCACAGTTAATAAAAGCTAGTTGTCACTGGCCGCCACAGAAAAGGGCTATGGATAAATTGGGACCATTTCCTTCCATCCTATCACAGATTTTTGTCTCTGACACTAACAGGGCTCAAAGTTCAGATTCTTAGAAGCTGGAGTCTAGAAAAACCTCAGAAATAGGAGGAAACATGAAAACAAAGACATTTCTTCTCTTATAAAACATACTACTTTAGAATCAACCTTGCATGCTTATTTTTTACCTTTAGTTATAATGTTGATAAGGAGAAACAATACCTTTTGGAGTTCTTCAATTCCAACTTCGTAAGTTGCTAAAATAAACATAAAAATTATTTCAAGGCAGTTTATCCACCCATTTCTTATAGTACCCAGGATTAAAGCAGTTATAAAAGATTGCAGAGTTCAGTTTTCTCACCTTTTAGAACATCAGACTATGTAAGGCTCTATCTACAAAGTCTGGAAATTATGGGGTCAGTGATCATAGTTTTAATTTCTGTGGGGATTTCCAGAATGGAATTTACAGTCGATGACGCGTGTGAGACCATTTCAGTTTCCTGTTTTGGCAAACAGATACGTACTCCATGCTTAAAAGAAAGCACTAAAATTTAGTGGCAGCTCAGAAGGTAAACATGAAAGGAAAGAGAAAGGAAAAAGCTTAAATCCCATTTCAACAAAATGAATTCTCTATCATGCCCCTCCAATGCTCTGTTCCACAGCCATTTTTATTTCCTTAAATACAGCTTGAAAAAACGAGCCCACCAACTAAGGCTGACCCACCTTTCAATTTTTCCAATACTTCTGGGGATTTTATTTAATGACATCACGCCAATCTTAAGTACAGTGATACATCACTTAACAATGGGGATGTTCTGAGAAATGAATCATTAGGTGATTTCATCATCATGTGAATATCACAGAACATATCTACACAAACTTAGATGGTATAACCTACTACCTACCTAGGCTATAGGGTATGGCCTATTGTTACTAGGCAACAAACCTGCATGGCATGTTACGGTAGTGAATACTGTAGGTAATTGTCACACAATTATAAATAGTTGTGTATCTAAACATAGAAAAGGTACAGTAAAAATACAGTATTATCATCTTATGGAACAACTGCTGGATATGCAATTCACTGTTAGCCAAAACATTGTATAGCACATGACTATATTAACAAATACAAGTAGTGACAAGAATTTGAGTTTAGACACAGTCCTGCCACTTCCTACATAGGGTATTTCAGACAAATTACTTCATTTCTTCAAGCCTCAGCTTGCTCGTCTATAAAAATGAACCAATTGGTACCTGCCTTACAGACTTATTGGGGAGATTCAAGGAAACGATGTAAGAAATTTAATATACTTAGCAGAACACTGGACATTGTATAGAAAATGGCATTTTTAAAAATAAAACTGCTTGTTTGGTTTTTCTTTGCTTAAAAGTTATTTATGAAAGTTTTCTCCCTACTGTTAATGAACATATGTGCATAAAAGTAGGACTCCTCCCTCTGTTTTTCTCTTTCTTGCTGCTAAAGTTCTGAAGCTTTAGAAAACTGATCAAATGACATGTTGCATTTCCAAGCTTTTATTATTCTAAACATATAATATGCTGATAAAATAAATGAAATGATAGGTTTTCTTTAGGGACTATCAACATATAACTGTTGGCACAGATCTAAAATGCTACATGGATAATTCATAATATGTTTTTCAACTTGGGTAATTGTACCCATAATATCTTAAATTGGATAATTGTACATTTATTAATACTTTAAAAATACCTGTTTGTGATACAGTTTGCCCAGTATCGATTCCTGATATGAATTTGCTTCCCCATTATAAAAAATGGTAATCTCCTTCTTTCTACCCCAATTTATTTACTTGTCTATGCTTCTCAGAGAACTAACAAATCATGATCTCATTTGCTTCTCCTAATCTCCTGGGGATGGATATTATTACTTACTCTATCTTAGAAATGATGAAACCAAGGCTTGGAGAAGCCTTACTTGCCATGGTTAGTAAACAAAGATAATACACATTCGATTAACAATGTATTCATAATTTGTTACTGCCTTTTAAAATTTATTTTATTTTATTTTTTGAGATGGAGTTTCGCTCTTGTTACCCAGGCTGGAGTGCAATGGCACGATCTCGGCTCACTGGAACCTCCGCCTCCTGGGTTCAAGCAATTCTCCTGCCTTAGCCTCCTGAGTAGCTGGGATTACAGGCGTGTGCCACCATGCCCTGCTATTTTTATTTTTATTTTTGTATTTTTAGTAGAGACGAGGTTTCACCATGTTGACCAGGATGGTCTCGATCTCTTGACCTCGTGATCCACCAGCCTTGGCCTCCCAAAGTGCTGGGATTACAGGCTTGAGCCACCGAGCCTGGCCATTACTGCTTTTTAACAAAGTGGAGTTTCTTTCATGGTAAGCTAACCTATGAAAACTTAGGTAGGAATTCCAACATATATTTCAAGGTAGGAATATAGAGGATAAAGGGCCACATCCCAAAGGGTCAGGAATGGACTAGGAATTATGACAAGAGCATGAGAGTCCTTGCTACTTTCTGCACAGTTATATAACCCTCTCTCCACTGACTAGTTTTATCATGGGGCAGAGAAAGGACAAAATCTGAAGATGGTCCTCAGCAACCTCCAACTGCTAGTGTCATAACATGGTCATGTCTTCACAGTCCTTTGTGCCTTGTCCTCATCCTGTCTGTGTAACCTTGCAAAAGTCCCGTCTCCTCTTTTACACCTGGAGGTGAAATGATTATTGCTAATAAAAATAATAAATTAAAAGAAACTAACATTTTTTATACTTATAGATAGCAGGCACTATGCCAAGCATTTAAATGCATTATTTCATTTAATTCTCATGATGGTCACTACTATTATTCCAATTTTACTGACAAGGAAACAGCCAGTGGGATAAGTGAAGTAAATTGCCCAAGATCACTCAGTTAAGAAATGCTTTCAAATTTTCTTCCATCCATGGCTTTATTAAACAGAATATTATGCAGAAGCATAATAGAACTCTGTCTGAAGGTATCTCCAAGAGTCTCCAGGACTCTTCAAAAAATACTCTGGACCTAGAAGTACGGTCTGCAAAGCACTTGTCTATATACCTCTGAGGACAATTCTGCAGAGCTTTTAGAACAGCCTGAATCATGTATACCCAATGCCAAGTTCTATATAAATGAAACCTCACCAAAGGCACTAGCGCTGAGCTAAGCAGTAAACAGGGATGGTCTTCTTTGTTTTCTTGTCATTGTTCAAGGGACAGAGTCATCCAATGGCAACAGCAAAAGCCAACTACCTTGACCTCTTTCTCCTTCCTTCCCTCTCTCTCTCCCTTCCCCCTCTCTCTCCGTACCCCTTTGAAAGGTATCGTTTAGATGTCTCACCTTTGGTGTAAAAAAATAAAGAGGAAAGATCTATTTCAATTAACTTTTGTATAAGGTGTGAGACTTGGGTCAAGGTTTATTTTCATTTGTCTATGGCAATTGCTTCAACACCATTCTTTAAAAGGCAGTCTTTCCTCTGTTGAACTGCTTTTGCATCTTTGTTAAAAAAAAATAACAATAACAGTTGGGCATATCTGTATAGGTCTATTTCTGAATTCTCAATTCTGTTCCATTGTTCTACGTGTCTCTCTTTGCCAGTGCCATGTAGTCTTGATTACTACACTGATCATTCTTAAAACTGGTAGACTAATACCTCCTTTTTATTTTCAAAACTGTTTTTAGCTATTCTAAATCCTTTGCCTTTCTATATGCATTTTAGGATAATCTTGTCTGTATCTGCAAAAAATCTTACTGGGATTTTTTATAGGGATTTTATTAAACCTGTATATCATTTTGAGAGAATTGACATTTTTGCTGTCAATTTTACTGTGTTGAGTCTTCCAATCCATAAACATGGTATGTCTCTCCACTTATTTAGGTGTTCTTTGATTTAATCAGAATTTTATAGCTTTAAGCTTTTAGGCCTTATCATTCTTTGTAGGATTTAAATATAAATACTTATCTATTTTTAAGCAATTATAAATGATATATTTTTCAATTCCAGTATTTTTGTGTTCATTCCTAACATACAGAAATACAACTAATCTTTTGTATGTTTATTTTGTATTCTACAATCTTTCTGAAATTATTTATTAGTTCTAGGAAGGTTTTTGTGTGCTTTTTTTGTAAATTCCTTGGGAACTTCTATCTAGATAATCATGCCACTGTGAATAAGATAGTTTTATTTATTCCTTTTCTATCTGTATACATTTTGTTTCTTCTGCTTGCTTTATTGTGCTAGCTAGAACGTCCTGCACCATGTTGAATAGGAATGCTAAGAGCAGACATTCTTGCCTCTCTACTTTTCAGAGTCCTCTAGTATTCTTACGTTTTCTTTACATATATAATGCCTGGGGCTTTTAGATGTACTTAGCAAGATCAATAGGAGAAAAGTACGTCTATTCCATCTTCCCAGAAACAAGAGGTCCACTTCACCTGAAATGCGCTACTTGCAGGGGGGTGGATTCTAAGGGTGTCATGTGGTACAAAGAGAGAAGGACCTGGCTCTGATTGGAGCATCCCTTTGGCTCTGTGAATTCTTAGCCTTGTAGAAAGACATATAGTTGGAATTTGGCCCAAATGGTGCCCACAGCCTTTCTTTTCAAAGTGTGACCTGTAGACCAGCAGCATTGGCATCACCAAAAACTTGTTAGAAATGCAGAATTTCAGACCCCACATCGGAGCTGCTGAACCAGAATCTATATTTTAACAAGATCCCTGGGTGACTTGTGTGAACAGTAGAATTTGAGAAGCCCTGCTCTAAAGCAGGGTTCCATATACTCTGAATATAGGGCAGCATTGCCTTTTGGGGGTGTTGGGCAGGGTCAAGGGTTGCTCTTCCTTTGGCTAGTATTTTAAAAACCATTTAGGGGAATTTAGATTGCCCAATCTAAAAGAGAGGCAGTTTTTCTAATAGTTCTCCAACCCCTTATTTACTGAGGGAGAAGAGGGAAATTTCAATAGGTCCTGATCCTTAACTCATGAACTTCCTACGTATGTATTCCCAGGAAAATGACTTTCTTTTCCAGAACCTTGGGGTTCCTGTTTATACAATGAAGAAGTTGCACCAGATGATCTCATTTTAACCCTCCTTCCAGGGAAGTCAAACTTCCTTGAATAAGACGTAGCATAAACTTGCAGAAAGAGCATGGAATTTAGAGGTAGCCTGAGCCTGTTTCACATTGTAACTTTATTTCATGTTATTTTTATGGCCTCATGCAATTAAATCTTTCTGATCTTCAGTTTCCTGTCCCAAACATTAGGGGTGATCAAACCACTCTATCAGCAGGGCTGTACACAGGGAACCTAACACAGAACTACAGTATCCTATAGCGCAAGCTCACTAAATACTAGTGTCTATTTCAGCACTAAAATGTATGCCTTTTATAGAGAACTGGCTGATATTATAGGCAGAACAAGAACATTGCAACTTGTAGAAATGCTACAAATCTCTGTTCCCTCATCTCTTTACTGGAGAGGGTCTCTTTACTCACAAAGAAGTCCTGAGGATTGTCAGCAAAGTCAGAGGCAGGAAGACTTAGCTCTGAGCCAGTGGTCAGATCCATTAAACAAATCCCTTGCTCCTATTCAGACTGAACACAGGGGCCTATTTCTCATGCTCTGTTATCTTACTCTCCACACACCAAGTAACCAGGGGACTTCCAGAAAGACACCAGGAGAAGAGAGATGAAGTTTCTATAGGAAGAGAAGGAAGAAAAATGAATCGTCATATCTTGATTTTCCCTACCACATATCTATAAAGGCAAAGCAGCTGAGTCGATTGGTAAAGAGGAGAAAAGAAGAGGCTGGGAAGGCAGCAACAGGAGTCATGAGATAGCATTGATGCCCAGCTGGATTTATATTTATTTTTAAGAGACCAGACAAAGAAAAGAAGAAAAAGAAAAAGAAATAAGATGGTAGTGCAAGATGGCTGTGCATTTCTAAACTTACAGTTAGCTAAAGGGAAAATACCATTTTTGACACATTTTCATTTCACACAGGGTTACAATATTAATTGGCTTAGCAGACTTACGACCAGCAATTTCTTTTGCAGTGCACAGGTTAATGGAGTTGCCAGAGTATCTCAGACATGAAATTGTTGCCTCATAATTACGTGGTTCTTCAAATTCTGCACTGAAAAGCCTGGAGAAAAAGGGTTATTTAAAATGTAACCTTTTTAAAAACACATTTTAAAAGCTTTTTGTATTTTTTCCTCATTAGAGAAATAATATAAATATGTCTGACCAATACGGTGACCTAAGCATATTTGGGAGGCACACACCCCTACTCTTAATGCATAGGAATTCTAGATGAAATATAGCAATGCAAATACCTTTATAAAGATGATACAATCCACATAGAGATCCACAAAGTAAAATCCCCAGGTGCCAGACACACAGAGGAAACTCACAATTAAAGATGCAAGTAAGAACTGCAGTCAAGGGACACAAAGGGAAATTGAGACCAGATAAAGAGAAATCTTAATGACTGGGCAGCTGGGGATGGAATGTCTGAGTGAGAACCATAAGCCTCATCTGAATGGGAAACTGAAATGGAGCTATCAGCATCAAGTCCAGAGTTCCAATATGCTGTTCCATCTGTAAAACAGGTACTAAAACATATCCATCCACTCTCCCGGGGAACGAACTTGGAAGTTAGCTATCTAACTATGGGTAGAGGAACTGAAAGAGTCACCAGTGAGAAATCAGAAACTTGAAAACCCAGCACCAAATACATAGGTGGGGTATAATATACAATCTGTCTATTTCAGAGACACAAAGCCAGAATTGATGCTTGAAATCTGAATCCCCCTTGTAAAGGCAAATCTGAAATTATTCTGTAAAGATGCTTCCGTAATCCATGGCACCTGTAGTTTCCAAAGAAAACAAATTCTCACTCAAAACAAGCTGACAGTGAAAACTGAAAACCATACAAGGAAATGATCTGCAATAAGAGAGTCAGAAGGTATAACTAATGGGGGACCTAAATAATAGAATAACATGAAAGTTAATTTAAGATATATGTGTTGTAAGCATTCAAAGAAATAAAGTGAAGAATAAAAACCATTAGGTAAAAACAAGAGACCGAGGATAAAGAACACCCTATAGATTTGGAGAAAGGAGAAAGGAGTTATAGAAATCATAAAATATAGTTCTTAAAAAAATTTTTTTTTAATAAAGATGGGGTTTCACCATAGTTGGTCATGCTGGTCTTGAACTCTCAACCTCAGGTGATCCGCCCGCCTTGGCCTCCAAAGTGCTTGGATTATAGGCGTGAGCCACTATGCCCAGCCTAAATATAGTTCTTAAGAGAAAAAAATTAATGTGGAGGTTGAACAGTAGACTAGATGCAGCAGCAGAAGGAATTGATGAACTATTATTATTATTATTATTTATTATTACTATATATTTTTTGAGACAGGGTCTCACTCTGTCACCCAGGCTGGAGTGTGGTGGCACAATCTCAGTTCATTGCAGCCTCAACCTCCCAGGCTCAAGCAATCTGCACACCTCAGCCTCCTGAGTAGCTGGGACTACAGGAGTGTGCCACCACACCTGGCTAATTTTTTTGTGGAAAGGAAGTCTCGTCATGTTGCCCAGGCTGGTCTCGAGCTCAAGTGATCCACCTGCTTTGGCTTCCCAAAAGTACTAAGATTACAGTCATGAGCCACAGGCCTAGAATTGGTGAATTATTTAGATATGAGAACATTGCCCAGAATGTAGCATAAAGAGATAAAGAGATAGAAAATATTTAGAAAGAAGAGAGAGGGAGCATAGAATGAGAAAGTCCAACATACATATATTAAGGATTCTAAAAGGAAAGGAGAAAGAGAATGATGAAAATGAATCAATATTCAAATTATAATAGCTAACCTATTATTTTATATAATAATAATATGGAAGGTAGTGGAAGAGGGCTATGAAAATTATTCTCAAGTCTTTGCATTATTTAGGAGCAGGACAAAGATTTTGATTAACATTAAGACTTTGTAAATTATAGATGTCAAAATTTAATCATAACTATTAAAAAGAATATAAATAGAGTATTCAACTTCTAAACTAGTGGAAGGAAAATATGCAGTGAAAAGACTTAAATATTTTTTAAATGAAGGAAGAAAAAATACAATTATAGAAATTGCATAGTAAATCTTAATTGGGAAAAGTCCAAATAGGTCAGGGATTGCAACAAATGCAGATAGATTAAGCTATTCCAATAAAATAAAGAGTACCTGAATTGATATACTTTGTAAAAGCAGCAGACAAGCCAAAGATCCAAGCTAAATGGATGGAAAAGAGATAAAAACCAAACAGTACCAAAGAACACTGACATAGGTATATTTATATTAGACCAACTTTAGTGTGACTGATGAAGAAAATGAGAAAGGGTACACAGGAGTGCATACACATGTAAACACGTTAGAGATAGGAGACAAAACTAGAGACAGTTTTAGGCTTTTTGAAATCTAAGAAAATGTTATTATCTGCTCTCTACCAGTAACTTAAAAATTTTAGAGAAAATTGGCAAATTCATAGGAAATAGAAAATTACCATACTGACTAAGAAACATAAAACTAATAGCCCAATAAATCATTAGAGAACTTTTATCAGTAGTACACACCTCCACTCTTTCCTCTACCCACCTCCACCCTAACCCGCCTCTCTTCTTGTTCTCTACCAAATAATGTTGTAGGCAATTTTTAACGAACTATTTGAGAGGAAAGAAAAAGAGGAAAAGCTACACTACTCATTTTAAGAGGTTAATATGATTTTGATATGAAGACCACTAAATGATCAAAGAACAAGAGAAAATATAGCCCAATCTCACTTGAGATTATAGCCTCAATTTACTAAATACTGAAAAATGAATCAATCAGTATTAAAAATAACTCAACAATAACTAAAATTTATTCCAAGACTTAAAGGATGGCTTACCATCAGAAAATATGTCATTATAATTAATCATATTGTTTCAATGAAAGTGAAAAGATTATTTTAATATGCAAAAAAGCATTCCAGGGAGATAAACTTTCCTTACTAAATTACCCTCCAACAAATATCATACTTAATGGTAAAGTGTAACAGACAA